>NC_090439.1:78297388-78600418 GCF_031143425.1 Pleurodeles waltl
AACACAAGACTGAACATAGGCTAGGACATCCCAGCACATAGGGCCAATGTATTTTGGAAGGACCCTGTGACCAGGAAGTGCAACACTCCCATAAAATGTACAATGGGTGGTAAGCTTTTTGGTTGAGAAATGGCAGTCAGTAGATTTGGCTCCAACTGACGACAGAGATGCACAATTTTTTTCCTATTCAGATAGCACATCTAGATGATGTGTCTGTCTTCCATGGCCTGAAGGCCTGGCAGTGGACAGAAGACAGGAGGATGCCTGATCCTTTCTCTCCCTGGATACCTGTGCAGGACAAGAAATGAATATAGTCATCAACCAATTCATTTCTTGCAACATACATAATGTGTGTTAACATACTATGACAAAGCATGCCATTATGTAATAACATGATGCTCAGTACACGTTACCACTGTGTATTACATAGAATTAACATGTTTCCCTATTGCTTCACCATAAATGTGTACACATGATCTAACTGGACAGCAACATTTTTTTTAAATTAAACATGCTACTTGGAATGTGACATAAGTTCCTTAATTTGAAATGACAGAGGGAGTGTCTACTTGCCTGGCAATGTACAAAAATGCTGTCAAAGTAGGAAAACAAACAAGACAGGACAAGACCAGGACTTATCAGTTGTTCATACCATTTTGCTAAATTGTGACACATTTTTCTTTTCCTAAATACAACAGAAAATGTTCTTAAAATGGTGGGTGCCTTACCTACTCCACTGGACACTTTCTACGTCTGCCGTTGGAAGTTGCCATGCCAGTAGGCGGTTACTACCATAGCGGACACAGCAATTGGCTAACACTGTAGCCAGTGGCAGACTTGGGGCAATGACTGTGTCTGCCTGTGGTGATGACCGTGTACGTGGCGGACGCGACAGGGATGTTCTGAACACCCCCTTACTTGAAACTGGTGGAGGGTTCCTACTCCTGAATGAACAGCTCTATGGTGCACCAGAGGACTAGGTAGGTGTCTCAAGTCCACTTAACTTCATAGTACTTTACCATTTTTACCCTCCTCACAGGCTAGATTGTACCCATGTGTGCCAAAATGTGTAGTAAAGGGCATGGAGCTGCAGTCGCTGTGGCTTAGGAAGCCACAGAATTGTGCTGTGTCCCATACTTTTTGAAATCTCTGTCAGGATGCCAAGGCATATCCCACAAGATGTCAGATGACCAACCTAGTTAGTGGAGAGCTTGAGCATGGTGGTGGTTTGGTCTGCAGATTGGGAAATATTTTTAGTCTTGTCCATTTACTCAGTGACTGGTATGTGCCACACTTGGGCATTTTGGACTAAACAGGTGGTTCATTGCAATGTGTAGTGACATGTATGTGACTCAGCCATTTTTAATGTGGTTTGGGGACACAATTTCCTGTCTTGTGTTTGTCCATCCATGCAGATTAACTCTCATCAAAAGAAATTGATTTGGAGAGCCATCGCCAAGAAGGTGTGGACACTGGGGTTCGGCATGCAATAGAGACTAGAGTTGCTGGAACCAGGAGATCATGGAGGCCCAGCTGGGGCTGTCCTCCCATAGTGGGTGGGTTGCCCATCGAACCATGTCCCCTCTTAATGGCCCACATTCTGGTGGTGGCCTACACAGAGCTGGGTGGACGTTTGAGGGCTGTACAGCAGCCACAAGAGGGCGAGTACACAGAGAATTCCTGATTGTCCAATGGCCAGATGATTGTGTGGGGTAATGACTGGTCTCTCTGACAATTTGGGCTGAGCTATATGTCACTCAGTACTAGGGAGATTGCTTGAATTGACATGTCATGTGTATCTCACTGGTGTACCTTGCATTCTGAACCTGGGACCTAGAACAAATTTTAGAGAATTTCACAAACCACTTACTCTGCGGGGTCATAAAATGGCTGTGACCACTCCTCATTCATGTGCTCTTTGTTATTGTAGGGGGTGTTACTTGTGAGCCAATAATCACTTTCTCTGACTGTCACATACAAACAGTAATTATATAATGGATCACTGTCCTCTGCTATGTATCTCGGTATATGTGTATGTAGACATATGATGCCCAATAGCAAGTTATCCTCAGTATATGATGGTACTGATGCCTCACTGCAGTCTGTGCTGTATTGGTACCCATCATATATGTGAAATGGCTTAACTGGATAAATGTTTGCAGAGGTAGGAAACCACTTTCCCTATGTAAGCTGGGAATGTCCATTGAAATTAATCATGTCCCATGACTGTTGCCAACATTCATTGTGCCTACAAGTCAGCATGTGTCCATTTCCCTTGGGAAACATTCATTATCTGAAATGTCATGCATGTCCTATTCATGCTGATGGTATGATCTATGTATCCCCTCACATACATGTGGTAGGCAATCTGTTAGTGGAATGGTACATGCACAATGGTGGTACAGTCCATGTTCTGTTACAGACAGGAGTGTGTTGGCATTGTGTATTGTCTGACAGATACCTTCATGTGTCATGGTATGTCATTTGGCATGTAGAACTGCTGTGGCAATGAGGGCTATGGCAGGTGCCCAAGATTTTGGAACCAATCTGTGTTTTTCTATGCCTTTGATGTGTCTTCATGTGGAAGAGTTTACTGCACATACGTATTGATTGAGGAATGTTCCCTGAGTGTTGTCATGCTTCATGGAGTGTCTTGTTTTGATGTTGGCATCACGTGTGTTTGGGTTCATGTATTCATCCACAGATGACTAACAAGTTTGACATGTCCAAGATATTGTTAATGATTTTGCTTCTCATTGGGCAACAGGTTGTAGTCCGTCTATTTGTGACTGTGAGGTATTTGTCTTTGCAACATTCAAGGGACAGAAGTGTACTACTGACACATTCAGATGTTGTCATTGTCATGGGTGTCAGACATTAGTGGTGACTATCTTGGGGCTTACTGATTCTTTGTTGTGTGTATGCTTGAGACATTACTCCCTGACATATAGGGCCTGATGTCAATGGTGCTCCTTTCATTGACACATGTAAGGCATCTCTGTGTGACACTGATAGTACCTCCTGAACTTTGTTGTGATAGGTGTCACTAGTAGATCTGTACATTGTTGACACGTGTCCATTATGACATGGGTACTTCCATTTCGAATTCTCAAGGATATTGCACTATTGTATTAGAGTCAGCTGGGTGTCATTGGTTTCATCCCAAAATGTTTGTACATCATAAAAGTGCAAAATGTATGTGTGCACAGACTTATGTTTGAAAATGGGTGTGTACTTTAATAGGATACTTTTGTTGGCTACAGGTTAACTGGACTCTGCTGTATGTGGCACAGCATTTGGGATGGAGAGGTCATCTAGTTGTAGTATGGTTGTGGGGTTGGCCAGACTTCATCCATGCAATTGTAGAAGTATGATCCAGAATTTCTTGTGGGTAATGTTTAGAAATCCAGCTGCATGGAAGCATATGCCATTGCACATGTATGTGCTACTTAGGTGAAAGTTTTTGCTGAGCCCTACCTGACCTGATGGTGTTCTTTGTCACTCAGTGTTGTGGTTGAAGTATGATCAGGTACATGTTGTGACCCTTTCTTTTTCCAGCATCAGAAGATGGGGCACAGCTGTGTGGGGAAGCATCTGGCCACAGGACCTCTGGGCAAGATGTCACCCACACAGAGGAACCCAGTGGCTCAGAAGATGAGGGGAGTGCCACGGGGGAGACCGAATATTCTTTATCATCATCCGATTCCTCCTCCAGTGGCCACTCCCTAGTGGTGACCGAGTCATTGGGGACCCCCCATTTCATCCTTTTCTGCCACTCCATTTCAATCACCACCCTCCCTGTTGCTCCCCACCCAGTTGGCTGTGTCCGCTCACCCAAGAGGGTGAGCATCTCCTTTGGTGCAGGCACCTCCACCCCAGCCCCTGTTAGCCCTGCTGCCCTCAGTGCAGAGGCTATTGACCTCCTGAGAAGTATCTCTGTGGGTCAGTCAACCTTTGTGACTGCCTTCTAGGGATTGGCTGGTCAACTTCAACAGACCAACGCATTCCTGGAAGGCCTTCGTGGTTCAATGGCTGCCCTACAGAGATATTTTCAGACTCTGGCCTTCACACTGATGGCAGCCAGTCATCACTCACCTTCTGTCCCCTCTTCACCTCCCTATTCCCAATCCAAATCCCCCTTTCCACTACCTACCCAAAGCACACAAACAGATCCTCAGGCATCCACCTCAACAGACAAAGGTAGCACACACGAACACAAGCACCACAAGACAAACCACCGGCATACACACAACTAACATTCACCTGCAGACACAGCAACAGTCACTACCCTCCCTGACACCCCCTTCACTCCCATCATCACACACACAACATCATGCCTACCCACAGACACAACCACAACAGTCACAGACACCACACCTAGCGTAACCACGGACACCACCCCAGCAGACCAGCAGACATCCACACCAAACACCAAACCACTGACACCAGAGCTACTGACACACCTACGTCCAGCACATCCACCATACCTGAATTCACCACCCCAACATACAGCCACCCACCAGCACAGCATCCCCAGCACCTCCACCCCCAAGCTTGATACATAAACACCCTCACTCACCCACACAACAGACACCTACCTCACACATTCCCTGAGGTGCCTGCCTGCCCACTTGATGCCCCTTACTGTGGAGGTTACATGGCAGTCAGGAGTCACGTAGGGGAATAACACTGCTCCCATGATTTCATCTATTATTGGACTGGTCAATGACCTTTGTACATAGTTCATGCCATATTTGTTGTTGGGGTTAAAGCCAAGGAGTTGATTTTGTTGGCTATACTTTTGACTTGCAACTCTTTTCCTAGATTGATGTTGTTTCTGAGTGACTTTGGTTGTGTGTGTCCAGTTGTGTGTTGTTGCCTGCAATATGTGAGTTTATGTGCAGTGCTGTTGCCCCCCCCAGGGAAGGGTATGTGTTGTGTGTTGTGTCTGTGTGTGTATGTATATGCAATGTTGGTTTAATGGCATTGTGCACTGTTTGATATGGTAGGTATTTATTTTTGTGTTGCGCAATGTGGGCATTTATGGTGTTGGACTTGACCCCCTGATATGACTATTGCATATATGTGATGTGTGTATTCTTGAGTTTTGTTAGTGCAGACATGGGGTGTTCATTTGTGCTAAGTGGCTTAGAATTTGTATGTGCATGTGTCCAGTTAGGTATGTGTCCCTTGCAGCTAGTTTATATAGAGGTATGTCCCATGGTGTTAAAGTTGTACATGCCTTGTTGACTTGTCCTTCCCCATTGTGTGGCTGTGCATGGCATTAGGTTTTTTGTATGGTTTGTCCCTGAGATCCATGTGGGGCCATTTCTTGTGTGCATGTTGTTTGAGTGGCCTCTTCAATATGACATGTGTCCCAGTGCAGCCTGCTTCCAGGTATGCACCTGATAGTCACATTCCAATTGTGCAGGTATTGTTGGTATGATGCACTTTGTCTATTTTATCTCTTTGTCTCTCTGTTTATTGTGGTGTGATGTGTGAGTCCATTGCAGGGTTGTTTCATGGTGGTGTTGTTTGTGTTGCATGCCACATTGATAGGTATGTGTGTTGTATGTGTGTACAGTCCCTGGCCAGTGTAGAGTGTGAGTGTGCGAGCTGTGATCATTTATGTGCTGTAGGTGTGTTTTTTTGCTATGTGTGACAATGTTGGAGAGCCTTCAGTGTCCCTGTTCCTGAGCTGTGTGGTCGTGTGTATTTGTGTGGTGTTGCCGTGCAGTATGAGTGTGATGGCCACAGTTGCGTATTGTGAGTGTTTGAGTATTGCATTGCTGCTGCCCGTGGTGTCCCTCCTACGATGTGTTTGCCAGCACAACATGTAGTTTTTAAGGGTTAATGATGCAGGCAGGTATTTACGGTTGCTGTCGTCCACGGTGGCATTGATTTTGGTGTCTGTCAGCACGCTTGAGCATGACGTTTTTGAAAAACTCCATTGCAGCTCCAGATGCGTGTAGTTGTCTGGAGATGAATGGCTCCCTTTATACTGTCTTTTTCTACCTTCTGATATATGGTGGTTTTTCCTCTGTGGGTGTGACGCCACCCTCATAATATGGCTGTACCTCTGCCAGACAATTGGCAGTCGGACCACCACCACCAACATGGTGGTCATGGGACCACCAAACCTGTAATGAGGCCCCTAGTATAATTGACTTAAACATGTGTAGCTTATTTAATTGACCTGTAAGTCCCTTGTAGAGTGGTATACCATATAACCAGGGTCTGTAACTTAAGGCCCAGATTCATACTTTGTGCCATTCCACTGTATCAGCCGGTGGCCATATTAAAGGAATGGCACAAGCCAGTGCTAAACTTGGGATAGCACCTTAAAAGAAGACGCTAGCCAAGTAGTTGTGCGGGTAGGGAAGGAGGGGTTTGCGCATCAAAAAAGGACGCCAGCCTGATTAAAGGCAAAAAAAATGCCTCTAAGCAGACTAGCGCCATTTCCTGGCGCAGGACCACTAAAAACATGACTCCTGTTTTAGGAAAGACAGGAGTCATGCCCACCAGACCAATGGCCAGCGCAGGGGACAAGTGTCCCCTGGCATGGCCATTGCACCCTGCGCCATGCAGGGGGCCCCAAGGTAGGGCCCCAATGGCATTTTAATAACATGTTTACAAAATACCTACCTATGCTACTCACCTGGGATGGGGTCCCTCATCCTCTGGTGTCCCTCTTGTGTGGGTGGGGGTGTTCCTGGGGCTTGAGAAGGGAACCTGTGGACCCAATCCATAGTGTTTAACCATGGAAATGGGTCCACAGTCCCCTAACGCCTGGTCTGACCTAGGCTTTAAAAAAGCTGAGTCCTTTGGGTGTCCAGGCGCATTCTCTTAGCAGGATGCAGATTCTGGTTCAGAGTTCCTTTCTCAGAAGGTACCTTGTCAAGAAGTGTCTGAGTTGGTAGGGTCGGAGACCTGGTTTAAATACCCAAATGTGTCTTTGAAGTGGGGAGTGGGTTCTTTCAAATGTAAGTGTCAGGCCCTCCGCCCTCCCAGCCCAGAAAGACCTATTCAGTATGCAGATGTCTGCAGGTGTGATTAAGCATCCTGCGTTTGGGGTTGTCTGAAGAAATGTACAAGGGAGCTGTCAACTAACCTAGCCAGATGTGGATTGTAAGGCACAGAAGGATTTAAGTGTAGATAAATGCTCACTTTCTCAAAGTTGCATTTCTAGTACTGTAATATTAAATCCAACTTCACCAATAAGTAGGATTTTCTATTACCATTCTGGCCATACTAAATATGAACTGGTTACTACTTTCAGATCAGAATCTACCACTCAAACAGTATATGAGGGTAGCCCTAATGCTATCCTATGAAAGGAGCAGGCCTCACAGCAGTGTAAGGAGTTTTACACTACCAGGACATATACAACACATAGGTTCATGTCCTGCCTTTTACCTACATAGCCCCCTGCCCTATGGGCTACCAAGGGCCTACCTTAGGGGTGACTTATATGGAGAAAAAGGAGAGTTTAAGGCTTGGCACTTACTTTTAAATGCCAAGTCAAAGTGGCAGTGAAACTGCACAGACAGGCCTTGCAGTGGCAGGCCTGAGACATGGTTAAGGGTTACTTCTATGCATGGCACAACCAGTGCCGCAGACCCACTAGTAGTAGTTAATTTACAGGCCCTGGACACATGTAGTGCACTTTGCTAGGGACTTACAAGTAAATAAATATGCTCATAGGATATTGTAAGAGGCTGGTCTGGTTTGTAGTGGGTATCTTGGGTACTTACACCTTACACCATGTCCAGTTATCCCTTATTAGTGAAGTAGTAGTGTTCTAGCAGCTTACGCTGGTAGAGGTAGCTATAGCAGAGCAGCTTAGGCTGAACTAGGAGACATGCAAAGCTCATGAAATACCCCTTATAGTTACACAGCACTTATACACAAGTAAAGACAATACTCAGTGTTACCAGAAATAAAGGTATTTATTTGACACAGTACATAAAATATCTAAATACTCCTTCTGGTGGTAAGTATTATACACAATATAAACAGTAGACACCAAAAATAGGCAAGTAAATAGTCATAGAACAAGGAAAACAGTAGGACATGCTATAGATTGCAATGGGAGAAACTAGGTCTAGGGGCAACACAAATCATATACTAAGAAAGTTGGATGCGCATCACAAATTCCCCCCTAGACAAGTGTAGTGTGTGCAGAATCGCTGGGAGAGTAAGAATACAGTAAAGGTAAGTAAATTATCCCACTCCAGAGCCCAGAAAAGCAGGGGTAAAGTACTGTAAGTTTCCTTAGGACACACTACACCTCGTGATTGGGATTATGCAATAACCAACCAAATCTGCAAACAACAACTGCTGGATTTATGGGCCTCAAGACCTGCAAAAGAAGGGGACCAAGTCCAGAAGTCAAAAGAAGCCCCAGGAAGGAAAGGAGTCCCTGCCAACTCAGAAGAGGGTGCAAAAGAAGAGTCCACGATTAGTCGAAGACTGCAGAAATGCACCCTAGGAAGATGCCAATGGGTTCCTGCATGATACTGTAGTGAAAATGAGTGTGTTTGACCACTGACTTTGTGTTTCACCACTGTGCATATTAGTTGTTCAATGTTCACCAGTTGCAGATTACATTTTGTATTCAGTTTAGCTGCCTATTGGCTCTATCGTGGCATTAGACATTACATTTTGTATTCAGTTTAGCTGCATATTGGCTTTATCGTGGCGTTAGACATTGCAGTTGAGACATTGCAGAGTAGCTGTGTTTTTCCATATGGTGAACTAAGCTTGTTTTTTTCGTATTTTTTCAGGCTTTTACCGAACACGAAAAGGAAGCGCATATTTTGTGTTTTTTCTTTAGTGCAGAGAACAGTCTGACCTTGAGGGGCGTGTCTCGGAACGATGGCCAACTTGCGACACATTCCTGTCAAGGTTTACCTAAACAAGCCACCAATTTTGAATAATTCACATCTGAGAGGGAAGGGCCTTTCAGAAGGCTTTCCCCATGATTATTTAATCTATAAAAAGTGTCCCTGGGCAGCAGCGGGGGAATTTTCTGAGACTTCAGCGAGGATTGGACGTCAAATGCCTGACATCCAGTGAGGATGAAAAACTCTTTCTCACAGTTGAACAGGGGTCATCAACTTGCTGGCTTGAGAAAGATGAAGAGCAGTGGCAGGCCCTACGGTGATGAATTTTGACTTTATTCCTTGCTTTGCATTTATGCTGTAATATAATCACATATATTTGCTGTGTACATTGCAAATGAGAATCACTTTGATATATTTTCCTTTCATTGCTGTGACTATTTTTAAACGTGTGCCTCCAACCTACTAATCTCCTTTCTCAGGAACCTCGTGGTGAAGTAATAATAAATGTCTCCTTTAAACTAAGAAGTGCATTCAAGAGATTTTTGTCAGCTCGGTCATTAGTGAAAGCAAAACAGATGCAAAGGATGTCCTACGACGTGAAGATGGATGCAGACATGATTTCGTGTTGGAAGTCGAAAACAATGCTTGGTTATGACAAAAGTGTGTTTTGCGTCAAAATGGTGCTGGCTGGAGCCAGGAGGGACCTGGGGGCCTCAACTCTGTGTGAGGAGAAAGAGGGGGCTCTCAGCACTTTAGAGAGCCCTCAGGATGCCAGGAAGCATCCACTGGAGTCCCAGGACACAGGGACAAACGAGGTGCAAAATGCAGTTGGTGCAGCACAACAAAGGAAGGTCCCATACTGCCAGAGAGCAACTCAGCGAGTTGAACATCACAGGATGGAGTGCTGGAGACGTGGGCCAGGCTGTGCATGAAGGAATTTTGCAAATAGTGTACAGAGACCTCAGGAGGTGAAGAAGACACAGTAAACAGGGGTACTGTCGCTCTCAGGGAAGGCAAGGTCTTACCTCCTCCAAATTGTGTCAGCAGGACCTCAGGACAGTCTATGTTGAAGGGGTTTATTCTCTGTGTCCTTAGGAGCACGCTTGTCACTATGAGAGGAGTCCAAGGGTACCGGTCATCATTTTAGAAGGTGTCTGCTGGAGCAGGGGAGCGTCTCCGTCACCCCACGGGACATTTCTTTGGTCCTTCTGGTGCAGGATGAAGACAGGGAGTCCTCAGAGTGTGCACACCATGGAAACTGTTGCAGTTGCTGGCTGGAGCTGAATTTGCAGAGGTAAAGTATCCCTTGTGGCTACCTTGTTGCTTTTACAACTGTTCCTGGAGCAGGCTGAGGTTGATCCGAGGTTTAAAGGATGATGAAGTAGTTGCAGAGGATTTCTGAAGCAATCTTGAAAACAGAATCTGAAGAGAACCCACAGGAGAGACCCTAAATAGCCCTGAGAGGGGGATTGGCTACCTTATCAGGTATGGACCTATCAGGAGGGGTCTCTGACGTCACCTGCTGGCAATGGCCACCCAGAGCCCTCCAGAGTCCAAAGCAAGATGTCTGAAGTCTGGGACACACTAGAGGAGCTCTGGGCGTCACCCCTAGAGTGGTGATGGACAGGGGAGTGGTCACTCCCCTTTCCTTTGCCCGGTTTCGCGCCAGAGCAGGGGACAAGGGGTCCCTGAACCGATGTAAACTGGCTTATGCAAGGAGGTCACCATCTGTGCCCTTCAAAGCATTTCCAGAGGCTGGAGTAGGCTACCCCTCCCCAGCCTGTAACACCTATTTCCAAGGGGAGAGGATGTAATACCCTGCTCTCAGAGGAAATGCTTTGTTCTGCCTTCCTGGGACTGGGCTGCCCAGACCCCAGGAGGGCAGAACCCTGTCTGTGAGGTGGCAGCAGCTGTAGCTGCAGTGCAAGCCTCAGAGAGCTGGTCTGGCAGATCTGGGGGTCCATGGTGGAGCCCCCAGGATGCATGGAATTGGCTCCCCAATACCAGATTTGTAATGGGGGACATTTCCATAATCTTAGACCTGTAACATGGCCATATTCAGAGTTACTATTGTGAAGCTACATATCATATTGACCTCTATTTAGTGCACGAGTGTAATGGTGTCCCCGCACTCACAAAGTCCCGGGAAATGGCCCTGAACTATGTGGGGGCACCTCTGCTAGTGCAAGGGTGCCCTCACACTTAGTAACTTTGCACCTAACCTTCAGCAAGTGAAAGTTAGACATATAGGTGACTTATAAGTTACTTACGTGCAGTGAAAATGGCTGTGAAATAACACGTGCATTATTTCACGCAGGCTGCAATGGCAGGCCTGTGCAAGGGTTTGTCTGAGCTCCCTATGGGTGGCAAAAGAAATTCTACAGCCCATATGGGTCTCTCTGGAACCCCAATGCCCTGGGTCCCTAGGTACAATATACTAGGGACTTATAAGGGGGGTACAGTGTGCCATTGGAAATTGGTATATGAAGTCACTAACCTACAGTGACAAATTTGAAAACAGAGAGAGCATAAACACTGAGGTTCTAATTAGCAGATCCTCAGTGGCAGTAAAACACTACTGACAACACACACATTGGGCCACAAACTATGAGCACTGGGGTCCTGGCAAGCAGGATCCCAGTGAGACAGAAAAAACACACTGGCATGTAGGTTTTTATCTATGAACACTGGGGTCTTGGTTAGCAGGATCCCAGTGACACACTACAAACACACCGACAAACACTTTCAAACAGGCCAAAAGTAGAAGTAACCATTCTAGAAAGAGACTACCATTGTCACCATGTTTGAGGGAGAGAGCATATGCACTTTAGCACTGATTAGCAGTGGTAAAGTGTGCAGAGTCCTAAAGCTTTCAAAATGACATCAGAAAAGCAGAAGGAGGAAGGCAAAATGTTTAGGGGTGACCCTGTAGAAAGGCCATTTCCAACAATGTGGGACGTGATGCAATGGTGAGATTGTTTCGTCAGACATGGTTCAATCCTAGATTTAGGTTGATGGCTGAAGCTTTGTGTCACAGATGTGTTACATGTCGACAGTTGAATGGAGTCTAACAAACTGTAGTAACACTGAGACTGAGAAGCGTCTTGGTTGTTGTATGCATTTTCTCTCGTTGGATTGAATCATACCCAATAAGGAGAAATAACCGTCTCACAGTTGTAAAGCTGTTGTTAAGAGAGCTCATACCACATGTTGGATTTCCAACTTGTCTAATGTCAGACCGAGAGTCTCACTTCGATAGTGAAGCCCTGAAGTTACTGTGTGTAGTATTACAAGTTGAGCAAAAATTACAATGTAGTTACAGACTGGAGGCTTCTGGTCTTGCTGAGAAATTAAACACAACAGTGAAATCCAGATTGGCTAAGGTTTCTCTTATTACTTCTTGAAATGGCGTCATGCATTGCCTCCCATGTTGATGAGACGTTGCAGTACTCCAGACATGATGGCAGGACTATTGCATCATGTGATCATCATGGGCTGCACCATGAAATTACCATTTGTGCCTGCAAGTGCGCTTGTGAACATAACAGATGACATGTTACTTGATTACTACAAAAGACTGGCTGATATGGTTTGTTCTGTTGCTCATCATGTTGAAGAAGCAACAACACAACCGTAACCGGAGCAATGCCATGACCTCGGTCCAGGGGACTGGGTTATGGTGAAGAAGCATGTTGGAAAGTGGTGCTAGGAGCCTCAGTGGAAGGGGCCTTCCCACTTTATCTTGGTCACAACAACTGCTTTGAAGTGTGGAGGTCTCCTCAATTGGATTCATGCAGTGCATATTTTGAGAGTTCCTTGTCTCCTTGATAATACAACAGCACCTGTCCCGGAAGGGTTCGTCACAGTGAGATAGAATGAGCAGGTTGGCCAAGCTGTTGGGGATGAGCAAGTGACTCAAACAGCACATGTACAGTCTGAGGGGGATGTGAGTGAATCAGCAGTTGCAGTTGGTACAGAAGGGGCGAGATGAGACATCAACTGTGGAAAACTCAGGTGCTGATGAAAGACCTAATGCTGTAGTAAAACGAGTTGTACTTGGAGACCAGTGGGCAAGAGAACGGATTGTGCCAGAGGTGTGAGTTCCACAAATTATTCCAGAAGAAACTGAAGAGTCTGGCCAAAGTGACAGCAATACCGACGGGCCAATAGACCAGAGATCAAAGAGGGCAGGAATACCCTGTCAGAGATGCACTGCACCTGAATGGACATATTTTGCTGCAAGTGACTGGGAGAGAGAATTTTGAATCTTTTTTTTTAACAATTTGTATTCGGCTGAACCTCCTTTAATTGATTCTGGTGGCACAACTGAGTTTTGAAATTGCAATGCCACTTGATAGACTGAGACAATATATCTTGGATGTGATTAATAATGACTTTGACCTGCATATTTATTAGAGACTTTTGATAAACTTTCTAGAGAAAAAAAGAGTACCCAGGTCTGAGTCTGCCAAATTCATTGTAGAGTTTTCATTTAGAGGAACACGGAGTAGGTTTAAAGACGATTAACGAAAAATTGCAATTAACATCTGAACTTTATTGAAAAGACAATTGCTTGCTACTTCTTTGCTCAACTAAAAGACTGCAAGAGTCTATTGATGCTTCTGCACTTTACTAAATCATCTGAAATTAGAGAACTCATTAAGACTAAAAGAAACAAAAATAGCAGAGGTAGATACAAATGTGTAGGAGTGTTAATTGTGATTGTTATAATGATTGTTACATTGCTTATAGGGCTAAGTCTACATATACCTTCAGGAGAAATAGATATTAGATCTTACATGCCCCTCAAACATCCTCATCCCTTGACAATACGTTGTCTAAAATAAATAAGAGAGATTTACATGTAGAGGCTTTTAGAGGAGACTATACAATGAATGCTTGTTTAAAATTAAAACTTCTTTATATCTGTTGAAACCATGTATGCAAGGGATTGCTACATTTGCCTGAAATTACCTGCAGTAGTTGCAGAGGGAATTAGCTATCACCACCTTCCTTTGCTATGTGGATTTACTTGTAGTCTGTTGCTGAGCTTATTTTATGGGGAAACATAATTTTCAATACTATAATTCTGATCAGGATTTGGTTTTCTCAGAAGTTCATGTGCTGAAGTATTTGAATCGACAGCCTGATGCAAAAAATGCTGAGACAGTGGGACATTTTTTTAGACCCACCATGAATTTGGACACTGCTTATGCACACGGACACAACGTGACTTGTATCTTAACAGATGTAGAAAATACATTTATGGAGTCAGTAGAAGACAGGAGGTGAGATCTATTTGGCACTGCAAGGAATCATTCAAAGGTGCTGCAATGGGCAAATGATGAAGTTGAACATAGATTACTGGGAATCATGGCACCATTACTTTAGATTGGCAACATTAAGGGAAATTATGCATTTTCATTAGAAAATCCACAACTCACACATATTCTGTAGGGACTAGCAAATGTGATCATCCATTGGAGGTTAGAGGAAATAGAGGACTTTACCTAGATGTAGCAGATCCAGTTTTTTCTGGAGTTCATCACATTTGTGGGAAACATACATTTTACAGGTCGCCCTAGAGATGGTTTGGAACATATTACATGGGAATAGTTTTTTCAAAGAATTGTCATGTGGAACAGATTGAGGATTCAGATGAAGAACAACATGGAAGAACAAAAAAGAGATGCTACTGCTACTGAGGTTGTAGGAGACATTTTGTTGCTCTGATACTATCTGCCGGGGTCATACTTAACTCACACACGATTACAAAGCTTTCCACAGTGGTTGACAAGTTGTCTGCCAGTACAATTAGAAGGTTCTTATCTATAGAAGTAGAAATGGTTGCTATCAGATCCATGGTTTTGCAGAATCGTCTTGCTTAGACGCCCTTCTTGCAAAAGAGGACGCAGTTTGTTGGATGCTGAAAGTTCGACAATGTTGCACATTCATACCTGATAATAGTGAGGAGCTGAAGAAATATATTAAGAACATCACCAACTTGAAAGAGATCTGAAGGAGTCAGAAGCAACGGGTGCATGGCAAACTATAGGGAGTGGGCCTTCAGTCATTGGAAAATGGTTTAGAAGGCTAGGAAATTGGTAGTATTGTGAGACCTCTGTTGATAATTTCCCTGTGTGCATTAGTTGTATTTGTCACTTTCGAGTTGTATACGAGAGTGCAGAGTAAGAAAGGAAAAAAGGAGAGAAGAAAGTAAGAAATAGAACTTCAGAATAGACGAAATACGTATTACAGTGACATTAAGCAGTTAGAGGAGTCCAGAAGACCTCTGAGATGTTGCTCTGTCTCACTGATATTAAATATGGCAGATTGGTGTGATGGATTGATTCACTATCAGATGGGGGACTGGTGCAGCAGAGAATTGGCTTCTGCCCCTGACATCATAGACTTGACTTTTTTGTACTCATGAAACAATATGTTGTGTGCTTTCAATAAGTTGTGTGTTTTAATCATCATCTAATATAAAGTAGTATACTTGAGGTAGTCAATAATGAGTGCATTCACTGTAGTGTCAGAAAACATGTATTGTGTGCCTTGACATTGCTAATTGAAATGTAATCATTGAGTATGTTGCATTAACCATCCTCACTTTGTTTTAATGTAATTGCATTTGAAATTATAACAGTTTGCGTAATGTGTGCATTAATGTTTAAAGATGCATGTTCAAAAAAGTGTTTCTTCATTATAGTTAAATGAGTGTTATTTTTTTACAGTGTATTTTGTATTAATTGTAACACAAAGTTTAAACTGTGAAAATGTAATTGATATAATTTGAAAGAAGTAGTGAAATGTGTATACTACAGCGTGGGATAAATGTGAATTTGTGAATAATATTCTTAGCTTGACTTTACTAGACCTGAATTTCTTTAACATGAGAAACTGTTTTCCATTTCTGCTAATGTGTCATTTCATTGCAGGTATTCTTCTGTGAAATGTTAGTTTGGGAATAGGTATGCTATTGTTTTACTTATAGAGAGTCTGAGAAAACAACCTTGGAGAGGGTACATAGAGAGATCGAGAAATAGGCAATTGTCCCTATTCAATCATCTTGCAAATGGTGCACAGGAGACCAAGGACAGCAATGCTCCCAGGACTGCGGTGAAACCTAAGTGTGATGTTTTTATTTAAGCCATGGGACAAGAGAAAATCATGACCATGATCTGGGCTGATTGAGGGGTTGTTGCCCTACGGATCCTTTTGCAGTATTAACTAGGACTTACACAGATCAATTGTAGGAGAGACTCCATTACACCTTGAGAGGTATAGACCTCTGACTTTTCCCTTGTTACTCATGCTTTGCTCAATGTGGTTTCAGATTACACTTAACTCTCTAAGAAGACTCTTGACCGAGCTTCTGAAATGCTGTCACCTTCTCATATGCCTTTCTTTCAGATTTCCTTTCCATTTTTTTCGGAATTCTTTTTAACCTATTTTTACTCCACACTTTTTGCCCATGTTCTTTAGTTAGAGACTCATTTTGATAGTTTAGACCCCACAGAACGTGTTCTAACTGTCCTTAGTTAACCTAGCTAGGTTCTTTGACTTGCCCTAATGTGTAAGAGAAATGGCAAGCATTTATCTTCAGAAGATCATATTCTAATGCTGATATTCTGTGTTGCTATCACAGAATGGTTAGTCTTCATCATGCTAAGACAACTTAGTTTTTTTTAGGAGATTTTGTTACCCTGTGGTAATGTTGTATCTTCACAGTATATTCTTGAGATCTGTTTACATTAACCTAAGTGTAACTTTGTAATAAAACCCTTTAACTTTATTTTCCATTTAGTTTTCATTGTACGGCCACAATGCTTGCACTGTTAAATTGATGTTGATTGATTGTAGCCTGATTCCCTAGTCAACCCCCATGCATGGATCAAAAGGTTCTTCATCCTTGAATTAGAGCATACAAATGGTCCATCAGTTGTCTACTGCATACCCGCAATTCTGAACAGATTAGTCCACTGTGGGTCAATTTTTGAGACCAAGTTTCACAACTTTTCAGACAAGTTGTGAAACCTGGTCCTTCATGAAGGAGAGACAAAGGGCCAGATGTACAACTGTTTAAGGAAAGAGGGCTGCATTTAAAAAAAAAGTTGCTTTATTTAAAATCCAACACAAACATGGTGGTCTGCTGTCACCAGCAGGCCACCATCCCAGAGTTATAGCCCATTCCCAATCGGTCCCAAATTGTGACCTGCCTCATAAATATTGCTGAGGCAGGTCAATTGCAACCCTATTGGGAATCGCTAAATGTGTCTATGACACATTAGTACATTTCCTTGTGTGGCTCTCAAATGGCAAGTCACTAAAATCCATAATTTGCAAGTCACAAAAGGGAATGGTCGTACATCTGACCCAAAGTGCACTAACTACACAACCTGAACTTGAGGCAGTGGTTTGCAAACACACCATTTCTAACTCATATCCAGATGCCTGAAATAGTGATGTAGAACATTGAGCAGCAGGGCCTTGTTTCCTCAGCAACAGAGGCCTGGCATTAGCAATTCTGGGCATCTGTATCTGTACAACAAGCAGTATACTACACACCATCACAAGCTGCTGCAGTAACTTCTTCAGTTGAAAGGGATCTTGAAGTAAGCAGCTCATTGAACCACTCGTCAACACTTCAACTAGTCCGCACAGAGAAATAAGTAGCAGAAGGAATTTTGACACACCCGAATCCTCATTTTAGTATTTTTTAAATGTTCCCACCTGCCCAACTCTTTGAAGCTAACAAAGCTTAAACAAATCTATCTAAAACACATGGCCTAGGAACTTCCTATTTTTTTTCAGTTTAGAAATGGTTTAATAGAGTAACAGCAAGTTATATCATAATATGCAATCCAACTAATAAGATAAGTAGATTAAAGAATATAACCAGAGGGGGGAGGGAAAAAGGACAAAGGTTAATACATCAAGTTAATCATACATGGTCAACTTAGTTACAATTTTGAAAAAAAATTAAAAAGAAATCATGAAGTACTATATATCATAACGATTGCAGCATCTTAACATTATATATAGCTAGAAAAAATAGAAACATTAAGGTTGTTTAAGAACGCCTGTTATAGGCTAAAGATGGGAGGAAGATTGTACCTGTTTATCTAAGAAATTGGTAATTGGAACCCACAAAACATTGTTCTTTAGCAGTCGTAACAACACAATACCACCATGCTTGTAATGACAATTGTGAAATGTCTTTCCTATTTTTTGTAAATTGTTTGATCGCCAATGCAAGTAGTAGTCAAAATGTCCTTATTCAGCGATTGCCATAGAATCACATTTAAAAAACATTTAAATACAAATAAAACCTAAAAACATGATCCTAATAAATACATTTCATAGATAAACTTAAGATAAATAATTTTAAAACCCCCATCCCCTAAAAAGCCCAAAAGGACATCTTTCGCAGAACAATTACAAGTGTATAGATACATTCATCTGCTCATAGCGTTTCCTTATAGCAAGGGCAAATCTAATAAAGTGTCGTATCTGATGGCAACTTTAAATTGTCAATAGCTTTTGGGCATATGTCATTGCTTCCTTATAATTTCTCATTTTTGCCATACACAGAAAGGAAAGAATAAAAGGTGATCTAGGGTCAGAGTACAATGTGCAAAATAAAAGAGAATGATAGGTACTCTGCTTTGATTTAGCATCACACAGGCAAGGTGACAGATCTCTCGGCCAGAAGCCCTGCGTGGGAAAAGCCACACTATGATGGATGAAATTTGCCTAAACACTGTTAAAAGGGAACTAGGTTTTGAACCCTCGAACCAATGAAGATAGGTTTCCAGGGCATCTGTAGTTGAGATCAAGATATAGGGCTCGAATGTTCTCAGCTGCAAAGCACCCTGTAGACTATGGGATATAGCATGCTCTTTAAATCGCTGACAAGCTCCTTTGTGTTGCTCATCATGTATTTAGGCTCTGTAAATAAGTAGTCGAGCCCCATACTTCTAAATGACATTTTAATGTATGAAAGCCACTGGATCCTGTTCATGTTAGCCAGTTGTAGACACTCAGATATTCAGTCTTGTACCAGAGTCGCCTCTTGGCTACTCCAGCATCTAATAGATAACAGGAGAGGAGAAACTGCTACCGTGTCCTCTAAGTACTGCAGACCCAATTCCTCGTGACATTTTTTATTCACAACACTCTTGGGCAGCCCCAGCAATCTGTGAACACATTTATTTTCCATACATTGCATGGGATCAGCGTTAGCGTAGCCCCATGAGCCCCCCACATACATTTCAGCTGATAGACATTTTGATTTATAGATGGTCACCATCTGGGGGGGGCTTATGGATCAATTTCTGGGGGAGACGGAAAATTGCCTTGCTATTCCGTACCATTTGATGGGCCTTGGCTTTTCAGTGACAGGCCCATGATAAGGAAGAGCTTAAATGCATGCCAAGGTAACAAACTGCCTTGACCTTATTGAGGATTGCACTGCCCATGTAAAAATTGTTTGGATTTTGTAATCTGTGTTCCACACGTCATTATGTAAGATTTGTTAAAATGTATCTTCAAGACCAAGACTTGCATCTTGGGAAGATCCTAGTAAGCATTCATAGACCCCATTTATATAAAGTAAAAATAACAGGGGGGCTAAGATGCATCCCTGCCTCATGCCACGCCTAGAAGTAATTAGGCGTGTTCTCTCTGTGTTGGGGCCATATCGTACTGATACACTAAGGATCGAGTGCAGACAAATAATTAGGTTCAGCAGATTTGGATCAATACCCATGGCCTCCATTTTTAGCAATAGCTTCTCCCTGTTCATCATGTCAAAGTAATAAATCTATAATTCCTATGTGCATGGGGACCTCAATCCAAAATTCAGCTAGGTTTCCTAAAACATATTAATTATGGAAAGGGGTATTTTGGTGATGAAGATGAAGTTAATTTGATTCCATACATGTTGCAATAAGTGTATGTACTAAGGATCATGTGAATAATAAATGAGTGATATCAGCAAAATATGATCAACAGGACCAGGAGCTAGGAGATATATCTGGGTATATGCTATGGAGTATGGCAAGGGAAAGAAATAGTCTGTTGTAAGTATAAAGCAAAGTCTGTTTAGTGTTGGCAGCACATTGTGTTTTCTGTATTTTTGGCCAATTATGTTGCCACATTTGAACAGATCAAACTACGTATAAGTCAGTTTCACATGCTAATTTGATGTCAATTTTAGGCCTGTTGTAAAAGTTTGAATAAACTGAAGGCTCATAGGTTAGTGAGAAAAAGATTGACTAATGTGAAGGAGGAGGAAATGGATTGCTTTGTACAAGATTGTATATATGCGTATGCAATAAGTATATATTGTTTTGTAATAAAACATTTGTAGCGAGACGAGGTTGGGAGGTGAAAAAGAGTTTAAGCCTGTGAAAAAGGCTAACATGAATTGTTAATAAAAAGTTGATTTACCTATATGAGTCAGAAAGTTCTCCAAGATGTCCAATGAATAGGTTTATTATTGTGGAATATGGAAGTATTGTACCATATGGTAGAGTTAAGGAAGGAAGTAGTGTCAACGGGTGCATGTGTAATTGTGTAATTCTAACAATTTACAGAGATGCTTAAAAATAGATGTAAAGAGAGATTGAGGTTTTCTGGAGAAAGCTAAGTATTCATGGAAGGTATAAGAAAAAAGAAAGCATTTCTCCAAATCTGCCCATAGTGGAGAGAAGTTAGAAGATTCTGAGAGCCAATGCATAGATTGTTGTAAAAGAAGGCTGAATGGTGTGTGGGAAAATCAGAAAAGTTAACTCCACCATCCAATTTTTGTTGTTTTAATTTCAATAGTGATATACTGGAATGTTTTCCTTTCCACAAAAAAAGATTCAACTAGAGATGGATTTGTTTAAAAAGTTTGGATGGGATTGATGATGGGATATTAGAAATGGTATATAAAACAATAGTAACCAACATTATCTTTACAGTATGAAGGAACCCCCACCAGGAGAGAAGTATAGGATGCCATTTAGTAAAAAAGGAATTTTACCTTGTTTATGCAATTTTCTAGGCTGATTGAGATGGAGATTTTGATTAGAGGAGAGAACCAGAGCCATAGATATTTGATTTTAGTTGTATCCCAAGCAAATTTGGTAGATAAGTAATCTGATTGAAAAGTAAATTTGTTGAGTGGTAAAATTTCATATTTATCATTATTCAGTTTGTGACCAGTGACAAGGGAATATGAATTTACTTTGTGTAAAAAAGGATAGAAGTGATTGTTGAGGATGAGAGCTAAGTAAAAACAATATCAGCATACCCTGCTATTTTGTTGTTTGCAAAACCTCGGATATCTGTATTGTTTCCAAATTCTTGAAATAAAGTGCTCTCATTCTAGGTTAAAAAGAAAAGGGAAATCCTTGCCAAAGACTTCTGCCTAAAGTGAAATAAGACAATATAATGTCATTAGCAAAAATAGCCATTTTGGAAGCAATGTACAAAAGGGAGATTAATTTAATTACTTTAGGTCCAAAACAAAACCAGCAAAGAGTATGAAAAATGAATGACCAGTCAATGTGATCAAAAGCTGCCCCAGCACCCAATGTGCTTGCTGCTAATGATTCAGATAAATGTGTGGATTTAGACAACACTTCAAACATGTGCTGGGTATTATCAGATATGTATCATCCTTTGGCAAAGCCATATTGTTCTTTTCCAATAACTTTAGGCAAAAGGATTCTAAATAAAGGGCTAGAGTTTTTGAAAAAATCTTACAATCAACAATAACCAGAGAAATTGATCTGCAGTTTTTGAAATATTGTGGGTCTTTCCCATCTTTGGGAATGAGACATATAAATGCCTCATTTTTGTAAGATAATCTGCTAGCAATTTTCCTGTTTTATTCTGACCACCATAATACTTGGCGTTAGATTTTAAATGGAACAGTGATGCGCTATTAGAAGAAAGCCTATTAAATGAAAGTTTGGCCTTAACAAGTTCTTGTAAACATTATTTAGCTTTGGAGGTAGAGTGGATGTGTTCTTCTTTTTTAATTTTTGCAAACATTTTTTGGATGGACTTAATTTTAAAAGCTTTCTTTGTGTTAGATACAAAACTTATAATAAAATCCCAAGCAGACGTTTTAAGACATCCCATATAATATGAAAGGCGATAATATCACTTTTATTAAGGTGAAAGAACTCATGAAAAAAAGTGAAAAGCAGATGTGAAGGATGAATCTAGTAAAAGTGAATTATTCAATTTCCATCTGTTGGGTTTGGTGGAGTTTGGCAGAATGTTAATTGAATTATAACAGGAGCATGATCAGATTTTAAAATGGAACCATTGTCGAAAAAGTGCAATGTTTGAGGTAAGGTATGACAAATAAAAATACAATCTCTGAATGAATGAGTGTGATGAACTGGGGAGAAGTAAGTATATTCACACAAATATACACAAATATATACAATATAGGCATCAATCAATGCACATTGTGTAAGGATATGAATAAACTTTTTTTTAGCCTTATTGGGTATGTAAGGTGAGGTAAAATTCCTATCAATAAAGGGATCAACAATCTGATTGCAATCTCCTGCAAGAATAAAATGATTCTCGGAGCACTGTTATATTTTTTCAGAGACATCAGTTGAAAATTGACAATCAGTAATTGTGGGGCCACATAAATTGATTAAAGAGATAGGCACATTGTCAATTAACAAATTAGTAAGCAGCCAACAACCTTCATTATATGTTTCTTGAGAAATTAATTGAACTTTAAGAGACTTGAGACATAGAGTTACAACACCATTTTCCTTGTTGTTACTTGGTGAAAAGAAAACATTACCAAACCATTTCCTTTTGAATTTCAAACATTCGGACACAGTAAGATGAGATTCTTGTGAAAGAGCAATATCAGCATCAATTTGTGAAAGGTGAGTTCGAACTCATTGAAGTTTAATTGGTTTATCCAAACCCTTAACAGTCCAAGATACGTTTTTTATAGACATCAAGTTCAATATTAGGAAACATAGCGAAAAACACGGGTAAAACATGGGGACCAAGTATAAATAGATGAAAAGGAGAAAACTGAGGAAAAGGAAAGAAAAAGAAGGTATACTGATAGGGTGACAGTGGATGAACAAGGAGAGAAAGGAGAATAGTCACATAAGATATCAGAGAATATGAGGGATAAAAACAGATTGTGAAACATGCTGAAAGGAAAACATACCTAAGTGTAATGTTGAAAAAGAATGAGTGTATTGAAACCACATGGAAGAGGCAACAAACTCAGGCTCCACAGAGAAGACAACAGGAAAACTTGTTCAACTTGGATGGATGAAGAACAGCACAGATCAAACAGGAAAATGAATACCTGTGCAACGAGAAAAACGTTGTCAGTATAAAATGATATGATAACCAATAGGAACAAGAAATTTCAGAAAAATAGTTCAAATAGTTTATGCAAGTAAAAGTAAGTAAGGCATTAGGAGCAAATTTAAACACTAAGCATTAAACCATTGTTCAAAGCTTAACAACTTTGGAAGTGTCGATAGCATCAACCTTACAATTTTGAAGAAATTTCTTTAAATTGGGACGGGTCCTCATAAGAAGTTGTTTTATTATGGTATGTTACTTTGAAGATACATGGATGGAAAAGACTTAAATGTGTGCCAATGGATCGTAGAGTTGGTTTCATGGATAAGAAATAAATATTGTTACCAGACCATAAGATCTTTTTCAAAGACTTTAATGCTGATAGCACCCTAAGAAAGTCATTATATACAAGAAAGTAGAGGATGACTCCTCTGGGTTTCTAAGAGGTAGCAGAGTTTGATGGGTGACTTAGTTTATGAGCTCTTGGTATGTGAAACATCAGAGAAATATTTGATGTGTGCTCTAAAATTATTTTTCACTCTGCCCTTATAATGATGGTAAGTATAAATAATAATGTTGAGGAAACTGTATATTTACAGCGAGCTATGTTCAACAGCAATTAAAATAAAGCTGTTGTTTAAAATAAAGTCACAATATAACATTTAAGCTGCTTATTTCAATTTCAAAACGCCACATAAGTAATGAGTTGAGAACTTACACACTTTAGTAAGTAGTGGAGCTAACGTGTGCTCCCGAATTAGCCTGCAGTTTTAAACATTTGTCTTTCCTCTCAGTGTGTCAGCTTTGAGGAGACGCATAGTTTAATAAAATGACCCTAGTGCTAGACCTAATTACCATATAAATGATAATAGACTGTGCCCTGAAGCCTCATGACGACATTCTGAGCTGTGTTAATGAGCAGGACAAGGAAAAGCTGCTGTTGTGACAGGATATGTCCCACGGTCTTTCTGAGAGCTACAAAGGAGTCACCAACTTCATTGACCATAAGGCCATGCCCCATGGAACTTCATATTTCTACCATCATGGCAGAGATGTACTGTAAAACACTAGTAAGGTTAAATGGTTATTTTGCATACTATTTAAAACAAAACATTAATAAAGAGGACTTTTTATCTTCGTTGTTCCCTATGCGTCCAGATGCAGCATTCACATTGTTGGAAATGGCCCTTCTTGCAGGGTCATCCCCAATCTTTTTGCCTCCTGCCTCCTATTTTTTCTGAAATGTTGCTGTTGGCTTTTGATCTCTGAGAACTTTACCACTGCTAACCAGTGCTAAAGTGCATATGCTCTCTGTGTAAATTGTATTGTTGATTGGTTTATGCATGGTTGACATATTTGATTTACTAGTAAATCCCCACTAGAGGTGACCAGGGCCTGTAAATCAAATGCTGCTAGTGGGCATGCAGCACTGGTTGTGCCACCCACATTATTAAGCCTGTAATCATGTCTCAGACCTGCCACTGCAGTGTCTGTGTGTACAGTTTTAAGCTGCCAATTCGACTTGGCAACTGTACCCACTTGCCAAGCCTAAGCCTTCCCTTTTCTTACATGTAAGGCACCCCTAAGGCAGGCCCTAGGTAGCCCCATGGGCAGGGTGGTAGTGTGTGTTTAAGGTAGGACATATACTAATGTTTTGTATATGTCCTAACAGTGAAATACTTCTAAATGTGGTTTTCACTGTTGCACGGCCTATCCCTCTCATAGGTTAATATGGGGGCTGCCTTTAAATATGATTAAAGTGTAGATTCCCTTTGGGAGCGGATAGACATGTGGAGTTTGGTGTCTCTGAGCTCACAATTTAAAAATACATCTTTTAGTAAAGTTTATTTTGAGATTGTGTGTTTGAAAATGCCACTTTTAGAAAGTGAGCATTTTCTTGCTTAAACCATTCTGTAACTCTGCCTGTTTGTGTATTCCCTGTCTGGGTCAGTTTGACAGCTGGGCTGTTTGCACCTCTCTCTAGATAGTGACAAAAAGGGAGCTGGGGTGTAGCCTGCATATCCTGATAAGCCATCTGTGCTGGGAGGGAGGGGAGGAGTGGTCACTCACACCTGAAATGGCTGTGCCTGCCCTCATACAGTGCAGTCTCCAACCCCCTGGTGTGTGTCTGGGGCCTGGCCTGGGCAAGGTAGGATTTCACTAACAAGAGAGACTTTCCTTTGGGCAAAATGGGTATAAAAGGGCACCCAAAACCACAGACTTTGACGACTTCTGGAAACCAAGAGAAACCTCTTCCTGGAGAAGAGCTGAAGAGCTGAGGAAGAAGAGCTGCCCTGCCTGTGTCTGTGCTTTGTGGAGCTATCCTTCTGTTGCTGTTTCTGCCTGTTCAAGAGGATAAAGACTGGACTGTGTGTGCCTTCCTGCTTGTGAAGAACTCTCCAAGGGCTTGAACTAGAGCTTGCCTCCTGCTGAGACTCCTACCCTGCCAAGTGCTGCCCATTCAGTTCCTGGGACCCTGAAAGCTGGCAGAACAAAAGTGAGAAATCCACGCACAGACCGCCATGGGGGAAAAAATCAATGCAACTCCGAGATGCGGCTGAAAAATCAACGCTTGCAGTTGGAGAAACAACATGCAGCATCGCTGACAGAGGCTGGTGAGATCGCAACCCGTGCTGCATGGTTTTCGAATCAGTGAGAAGCGGGATTTCCAATGCAAACATCGCTGGCTGTGTAAAAATGCTGCAAGGCCTGCCTGGACCTGAAAGTGCTGTTCAGATTGACGGATTGCTTTCCTGCGGAGAGAAGAAATGACACACGCCGACCCGACTGAAGGAGAAACGTTGCACAGTCTCGCACATGGGTGATATGGACACATCGCAAGCCCCTTTTGATGCACAATTGCCCGTGCGGGGTTATTTTTGATGCGCCCAGGTACATTTCCACGCTAACAGCGTTAGCATTGTGTATAAAAACACATGAAGCCTATTTTTGGTTTTTAATTGATAACTTGACTTGTGTATGGTGGATTTTTGTTGTTTTGGTCTTGTTTTGTTTAGATAAATATTTTCTATTTTCCTAAACCTGTTTTGTGTTATTTTGTACTGTTTTCGTTAGGTTATTGTGTGTGTCGGTACAAATACTTTACACCTTGCACTCTGAAGGTAAGCCTACTGCTCGTGCCAAGCTACCAAGGGGATGAGCGGGGGTTAGCTGAGGGTGATTCTCTTTTACCCTGACTAGAGTGAGGGTCCTTGCTTGGACAGGTGGTAGCCTGGCTGCCAACCAAAGACCCGATTTTTAACAGGCATCAACTTCCATAGGCTCTCATCTCCCTAAAATTATAGAAGACAAAGAACAGCCAGTAGGGACTGGTATTAACCCAGTATAGTGCACACAATAAGCACACATAGAAAAAGGATAAAACAGTCACAAATATTCATTCAGAGTACATCAAGCCGAGTAACCATATCAATCCTACAAGTCCGCACTCATTGTTATTACAGCAATACATCTTTGGTCTACTAATATTATTCATCCTTTCCTTGCCTCATACATTTACACATTCATTTTAGATGTGTTAACATGGTCACTGTCAGGGACTGTTAGAGTGTGAACTTGAAGCAGTCCTCCCAAAATCCTAACAACTTCTTGTCCATCATTCTCGAGTGACACAGAAAGGATAATATGATGCGAAGGTAAACTGTTCCCGTCTGCCTATCAGCATTGGGCCATTGTTTGTTCTTGTCTCTCCTGTCTTCTTTGAACTGATTTAATTGGAATCCTAACAGTTTCCTCATAAATACCCTCAGACGAATAATATCAGGGAGCTAATGATGGTAAGAAGATAAATGGCTCTCATCACGAGTGATGCAATTTTAATTGGAGAAATAGCTCTGGTAGAAATGTCACCACCTGCAAATCCAAGTGTCTCCAGACCCAGAACTCTTGGGTCAGCAAACTCTGGACCAGTTAATTCCAGGCCTTGAGACACGAAGAGTCAGATTTATAAAAGGTTTTGCATCACCTTGGCACCATGCAAGGAGACCTACAATGATGCAAAACCTAGAATAAGATTTACCAAGCCACAGAAGGCCACCTTGTGTGGCCCTGCGTGGCTTGGCAGATGTGGAGTTACTCAAGGCAGTACAAGTCACTGTCTTGCATTAGTTTGCCCCACTGAGGCATTCCATGACTAAAGCAAGGGTGGTCCTATGCATCCACCAATGGATTTTGGCACCTTCCCAGATTTTCCCATGAGTGGTAGATCTGGGAATGTGTCAAAATGCTAAAGCTTCCTAGGAGAGGCATAACAAGGAGAAATACTGTTAGTTGTCACTTTTTCTCTTTCTATGTCTGCTGCATACGGCCACACACATAGAAAAATGAATCTGCCTCAAAGGGTTGTTTTTGTGCAGGAAGGTGTACATTTCCTCACAAATCAATCCTGCTTGCAACAGTGGCACCCTTGCACCATGGGCAAGGGTGCCTGCATTGGCTCTAGGCCGCCAAAAGTTAATGCGTGTAAGGGGAGAGCAGGAATGTGCCATATGTTAAAAGAAATGGGGGGTTATTTACAAGCCCTGTGTGCTGCTGGTGCGTAATTTTTTATGATGCTTCGGCGACGCAGAGTGCAGATCCATATCTACAAGGCCATGCAAAGCCCCTTTGTGTGGCTTTTTATGGCCTCGTAGATATGGTGTAAGGCAGCGCAGCGCAAGTTGCTGCACTGCCTTACACTGCGCCAAGGAGGGGCATTTCATGGGCATTGCTGTGGGTTTTCCCATTTAACACTCATGGTTTTGAGGCATTCCCAGACTTATAAGGATCTTTAAACCTGGGAATGCGTCAAACCTATATTCCTCCCCAAGAGAGGTGCACCAAGAGAGAAATATCTTTATTTCTCCTCCTTTTTTGCTCTTTCAATGTGTGCTGCATTCTGCAGCACACATAGAAAGAGGAAACTACGAACGTGCCTCCATGGGTTGTTTTTGTGCAGGAAGGTGTCCCTTTCTGCACAAAAGAAATCCTGCCAAAAACACAGACACCCTTGCACCTGCGCTGACTGAAACAATAGGAATGCACTGTATCTCGTAAATACGGTGCATTCCTGCACTTTTGAATTGGTGTTGGGCAGTACAGTAAAAAGTAGGCCTGGGTGGAGTTCACAGAGTTTTATTTAAGAGTTAAATACCTTAGTGCTTCAATTCTCACCTCTCTGGCCTCTGTCATAAATCTGACTCCAGTGCTGCTCCTTATCAGGCCCGCTATCTGCAGCTTGATCATAAAAATGTAAAATAAACACAGCCTTTCCTTCACTTTAGAAGTGCAAATGTGACTATGTGCTTATTTACAGATGAACTCCCAGCTGTGAGCTACTCTAAGGAGGTCTGGGAGCTACTGGTAGCTCGCGATCGGCTGGTTGGAGATACCTACTTTAAAGAGACACATACCATAAAAAAGACAGCTTGCTGGAAAGGTTGATAAGAAATTTTACTGGTGATATGTTGTATACATCCAGATAACTGTTGTGACCCCTTTGAATCATTACAAAAAGCATGTACCATAAATTTTCCAAAAAGGTGGAGGTACGTTTAGGAGAGTGAAGACAATTACCTTTTGTTTTTATCTATGGAAGCACATGTTTCAGGTGGTGGGTGTGCAGTCTTTCAGCTACAATGAATGCTATATTAATTGTAAAGCATAAAATTAGTCGAATATTTAGCTTTTTTAGTCTTAGATAGTAAAACAAGTGCGTTCTGTAGAGTATCAGTATAAGTGAAGTAGAACAGAGAACTACTATGACACTTCTTTCAGTAATCCAGAAATGTAATGCAATATAAAAGTACCAGCACCACAATTAAGAGAGAAATGGGAGACTGATGCCACTTTAGCTTAATGTCACTTTGTTTTGACTTTGCAAGGCTTGTCCCTTGAGGCATGGTTAGACGTACTGCCATATTGCGAAAGGAATACAGAGAAAAAGATCTTTTGTCACACTCACAGCTCTTCACTAGGATTTACAATGGGAACACTACCTCTTGAATATTGATGAGTCAGGATATCTACAAATCATTGTGATCAGCTTCTTTGCTCTGTGCCTAGCATTGTCTCAAGAGTGTGACAAACACGTACAAAGCGAATCCCTACATACAGTACGCCCAATGGTATATCTTACCCCTGAATGTACTAGTGTATATTGAGGATATGGTTATCCGATACAAGAATATGATGGACAAAGTATCAAAAAACAAAATATTGAAAGGTAAGTGCATATGTAAGAACTATTGATTTACTATTCCTATCTCCACATCGATGTACTTTGAATATATATATATATCATCAAGTTACATTTATATGAATTTAGGTATGGAAAATATATTTTTACCTTTCTATATTTTGAATTCAATACTTTGTCTTCGATAAATTTTCACCTCAATATTCCATCTGCAATATTAAGGAGACATACCCTAACCCATGGTAGATAGAAATTTAGGACTTGCCTCTTTCTCGTGAGTAAATATGCATATTGACACTCTGAAAAAATCTCTATTTGGGCTTCAATATGAATTCCAGTTTACACAATTAGCTCTTGTCTGACGCATAATATAAATAAAACATGAAGTAACTGAACGCAGAATCCTTAACTGCTATCTGAAACTGCCTAAACTCACTGACATAATTATTTAAAGTAGTCAAAGGGGTAAGATGGATATCACTCTGCGTTGACACAATTTTCCATCAAAAGGGGATTACTAGGGCCTGATTTATACTTTTTGCCACAAAACTGTGCAAACACAGTTTTGCAGCATGAAGTATAGCACCGGCTTGCACCATTCCACATTGCCAGCCGGGTGCCATATTAAAGGCAAGCGGGCGCTAAACTTGGGCTAAACGGATGGGGGTGGCAGTAGGGAAGGAGAGGGTTTTGCGTCCAAAAATGAAGCTCGCCTCTTTAGAGGCGAAAAAAAATCTCTAACCAGACTAATGCCATTTCATGGCGCCCAACTACAAAAAAACATGACTCCTGTCTGTTAGAAATGGGGTCTTTGGTTGGCAGTCAGGTTACCCCCTGTCCAAGCAAGGACCCTCACTCTAGTCAGGGTAAGTCACACACAATCCAAATTATCCTGTGCCCACTCTCTGGTAGCTTGGCACTGAGCAGTCAGGCTTAACTTAGAAGGCAATGTGTAAAGTATTTATGCAATAAATTATGCAATAACACAGTATAGCACCACAAAAAAACACCACACAGTGTTTAGAAAAATATATAATATTTTTCTGGTTAAATGCAGGTCAAAACAATTAAGATTCAATTAGTGCATGTTAAAATATCACTTAGTAAATTATATAAAGAGTCTTTAGTTCTTAAAAAGCAACAAATGTCTCTTGCAAGCATAAAGTACCTGGTTTGCGTTCAAATTCTCTGCTGCACGGGACCGCAGAGGAGGAGTTGCATAGAAAACGGGGACATGTGCGTCCATTTTTCTGGTGCACACAGACAATGTGTTGTTGAGTTTTCACACAAGGCAGGCTTTGCATTGATTTCCGGAGCATAGACTGGGATCCTCTCCGGGTTGCGGGATTTTCGTACGCCCCGGGGATGATGCGTTGAAATCCTGGGCGTGCAGGACATAGTCACAGGGGTTTCGGTGATCCGGTGGGCAATGCATGGAAATTTCTACCACACGGCAGGCGCTTCATCGATTCCTCTCAGGAAGTCAGGCTGCATCTTTCAGATTCGGCTTTGCGTCATTCCAGTGGGCCGTGCGTCAAATTTCCAGTCGCTACCCTGGCTCTGCATCGATCTCCTCGTCTGGAAGTCAGGCTGCGTTGTTCTTGTTTGGTGTGCAGTGATTTTCACACCACGAGGCAGGCTGTGCATTGTTTCTTGCAGGCTGTGCATTGATTTTTGCCACAAGGAGTTCTTTTACAGAGATGAAGTCTTTTTGATCCTGAGACTTCAGGGAACTGGAGGCAAGCTCTATTCAAGTCCTTGGAGAGCACTTCTCAGCACAGCCACAGGGCAGCAAGGCAGCAGGGCAACAGCAAGGCAGCAGTCCTTCTCAGAAAAGCAGTCCAGAGGAGTCCTTTGGGCAGCCTGGCAGTTTGCAGGTTTTGGATCAGGGTTTCTTCTCCAGTGTTATATTGTCCAGAAGTGTCTGAGTTGGTAGGGTCAGAGACCCTGCTTAAATACCCAAATGTGCCTTTGAAGTGAGGGGAGACTCCAAAGAGTGGCTTAGAAGTGCACAAGGTCCCCTTTCAGTTCTATCCTGTCTGCCAGGGTCCTAGTAAGGGGTGTGGCAGACCTTTGTGATAGGGCACGCTACTGTTGTTTGACATGTAAGTGTCAGGTCCTCCACCCTCCCAGCTCAGGAAGACCCATTCAATATGCGTGCAAGTGTGACTGATCATCCTGTGTTTGGGGTTTGTCTGGGTGGAATGAACAAGGGAGCTGTCAACTAGCCCAGCCAGACTTGGATTGTAAGGCACAGAAGAATTTTAGTACAGAGAAGTGCTCACTTTTTAAAAGTGGCATTTCTACAATAGTAATATTAAACCCAATTGCACCAGTCAGCAGGATTTTGTATTACCATTCTGGCCATACCAAATATGACCTAGTTACTCCTTTCAGATCAGAATCTGCCACTCAAACAGTATATGAGGGTAGCCTTAATGTTAGCCTATGAAAGGAGCAGGCCTCACAGAAGTGTAAAAACGAATTTAGGAGTGTTACATTACCAGGACATATAAACTGCACAGGTACATGTCCTACCTTTTGTCTACATAGCACCCTGCTCTATGGGGTATCCAGGGCCTACCTTAGAGGAGACTTATAAGTAGAAAAAGGGGAGTTTAAGGCTTGTCAAGTACTCTTAAATGCCAAGTCGAAGTGGCAGTGAAACTGCACACACAGGCCTTGCAATGGAAGGCCTGAGGCATGGTTAAGAGGCTACTTATGTGGATGGCACAATCAGTGCTGCAGGCCCACCAGTAGCATTTAATCTACAGGCCCTGGGCACATGTAGTGCTTATTACTGGGGTCTTACAAATAGGTTAAATAAGCCAATTGTGTATAAACCAATGTCAACATGTTTTAAAGGAGAGAGCATATGCACTTTAGCACTGGGTAGCAGTGGTAAAGTGTGCAGAGTCCTAAAACCAGCAAAAACAGTGTCCAAAAAATGGAAGGAGGCAGGCAAAAGGTTAGGCGTGACCACCCTAAGGCTGTCAGTTCTAACAGTGTCTTAGTAAAGACAGAAGCCACGCCCACAACCCCTAAGGCCAGCACAGGGGACAAGTGTCCCCTTGGCATGGCCATTGCACCCTGTGCCATGTAGTGGGCCACAAGTTAGGGCCCCTTAAGCAAAAAAAATAAACCAAAAAATAATTACCCAAACTTACTTGGGATGGGGCCCCCCATCCTCCCGTGTCACTCTGGTGTGGGTGTTCCTGGGGCTTGGGGAGGGCACCTGTGGACCCATTCGACCATGGACTAGGTCCACAGGTCCCCTAATGCCTGGTATTACCCATGCGTTAAATATTGGTGCAGAGCAAGCTTTGCACCATTATTTAGCCACTCCTCCCACCTGTGCGTCATTTTAGCAAGGGGGATAAACATGGGGATTGCATCTCATTGACGCAAGGTAGGTGCACACATCCAAAAAATGTTGCAAATTCCTAGATTTTGACGTTAGATGTGTCTAAAGTCAAAATATAAATATGGAGTTGAGTTTGCGCTGAATTTGCATAAAAAATGACGCAAATGTGGTGCAAACAGAGTAATCTACCCCTTAGGGTTCTGGCATTTCCAGCTATATATATATATATATATATATATATATATATATGTATATATATATATATATATATATATATATATATAAATACATCTATATATATATATATATATATATATACCTGAAAAACAGGGAGAAATATATGTCTGAAACACGGGCCAACATTTAATTAAAAAAAACAAGAAAAATGTTTCAGCAACGCCTTAGTCTCCATGTTATTCCGCATCACATTTGTTAAAATTCAGAGTTGCCTCACATTGGTGCCGTAGTTTCATAAGCTATCCGTAACAAAACACCTTGGCCCGTATTTATACTTTTTGACGCTAAACTGCGCTAACGCAGTTTTGCGTCAAAAATGTTTGCGCCGGCTAACGCCATTCTGAAGCACCATGCGGGCGCCGTATTTATTGAATGGCGTTAGCCGGCGCAAGCAGACCGGCGCTGCCTGGTGTGCGTGGAAAAAAACCACGTACACCAGGCAGCGCCGGCGTAGGGAAAAATGTCGTTAGGGCGTCTTAAAAATGGTGCAAGTCAGGTTCACGCAAAAAAATCGCCTCCACCCGATTTGCGCCATTTTTAACGACGCCCAGACGCCATTTACATGACTCCTGTCTTAGTAAAGACAGGAGTCATGCCCCCTTGCCCAATGGCCATGCCCAGGGGACTTATGTCCCCTGGGCATGGTCATTGGGCATTGTGGCATGTAGGGGGGCACAAATCAGGCCCCCCTATGCCCAAAAAAATATATAATTTTTTTATTTTTTATACTTACCTGAACTTACCTGAATGTCCCTGGGGTGGGTCCCTCCATCCTTGGGTGTCCTCCTGGGGTGGGCAAGGGTGGCAGGGGGGGTCCCTGGGGGCATGGGAGGGCAGCTGTGGGCTCATTTTGAGCCCACAGGTCCCTTAACGCCTGCCCTGACCCAGGCGTTAAAAAGAGGCGCAAATGCGGGGTTTTTTGCCCCGCCCACTCCCGGGCGTCATTTTTGCCCGGGAGTATAAATACGACGCATTTGCGTCGCAGTCATTTTTTGGGACGGGAACGCCTACCTTGCATCTCATTAATGCAAGGAAGGCGTTCACGCAAAAAAATGACGCTCATTCCTCATACTTTGGCGCTAGACGCGTCTAACGCCAAATTATAAATATGGCGTTAGTTTTGCGCTGAATTTGCGTCTAAAAAAACGACGCAAATTTGGCGCAAACGGAGTATAAATATGCCCCCTTGTTACAAGACGACTCATGATCGACCACTGTAGGTCACTTTAATTCGAGCACTGCTGGACTGTACTTACAATAGTAAATGTACTTTTAACCTTCTGTCAGCTGCTGAGTCTTTAAGTTCTGCTAATAATATGTGACAAGACAATGCTGTGGTCAGATAAAAGAATGTGCCCGATTTTTTTTGCTATCTCTTTGCAATATTCGCCTGAAAATAGGACCGAAAGCAGGGTAATGTAGGAACATTATTTTAAAAACTGATTTCTATTCGGAAATCAAATCTACCGTTGAGCACTTTCTGACGAGATGTTAAACCAAAGTCTGTCCATTAAAGCATTGTCTCGGTAGGAAGAAGTCAAAGCCACGAAAACCGAAAAAGTTCTTTGTGGTACAGAAATGCGATTTTCAGTTTGAAATCAATAACATTGCTCTAATTTTGGCTTTATGAAAGCTAATTTTCGATTATTATATATTTGCGTGAAATCTGTTGTACTTTTGTTGGATAAAATGTGTGTTAAAAAAATAAAATCTAGTCATAAAACTCGCCTTAGAAACACATTTTGACAATATATTGAATGGCTGCTTACGTTTGATGACCGACTAAAATGTCAATCGTGAGGGCTCAGTGTCTACTACAGATGGAATATAGGGGCACTTTTACAGATGCAGCGGTGGTGGTATGCACTGCACCGTATTTATGCACTTTCTGTGGCTTAACACCACCTTGTAAATAGGGCCCATTCACACGCAGCCCTTTGCGTGAAAGGGGCGTGCAATGGGTGCTGCTGTAGTCGTGCCACAGCAACACCCATTGCATTTTGACGCTTTCTCAGATTTACGAGTTTTCGTAAACCTGAGGCAGCGCCAAAATCTAACTCCACCCCAGAGGTGGCGTTAGCAGGGCACAACAAGGAGAAATGCTTTCATTGTGCAGCACACATCGAAAGAGCAAATCACCATTTAAGATTGTTTTTGTGCAGGAAGGTGTGCTTCCTGCACAAAAACAATATCCCCCTCAGCGTAGCCATCCTTGCACATTGGTGCAAGGGTTGCTGCATTGGAGCACGGCAGCAAATTCAGCTCCGGCGCAGGGGGAAACACAGGGGTGCAGCAAATACTATTAAATACGACGCATCCCTGCGTTGTGAAAATGACTGTGAGCGACACTGACAAATTTTGTGCAGTGACACACAGAGTCATTTTCCTTTAAATCAGGCCCCAAACTTGCTACGCCACACAATGGAGAAACAGTGTAGAGCCATAATGATTAATATAGTCCTACAGCTGCCGTCCCTGCCTGTGTGGAGCTTCTACAAGGCTGCCCTGCACAATGACAATGTACAACCTCTGAGAGGTGAATGTGTGCTGTTTGGCAAAGGATTTGTCCTGGAAGCACGCCCTGACAGTATAAATTCCTATATCCACACAAGCATAGAAGGATCCCACTCATCAGAAGTGTGTTGTGAACTTCTGCACATTTGCAATGCATGGACTTTTTAGAAAAATGAAATCATCTCTCCTAGTTAGATCCCACTTTTAGGAGGTGTTAGTTTTTTGATGCAAAACACGGTATGGATATCTTAGTAGATCATGCTTTACATCAAAGGTTTCAGATTTTACACTGCAACTCCCCAGTAATGCCCCTTGATGCAATGCAATGCAAAGCAGCACAAAACTCTTTTTGTGCTGAAAGGGCACTGTTTAATGTAAAATAGCCTTTGCAATGGAAAGTAAACACCAGTGTGTTGTTTTATGCCACTTTGCCATGGTGCAAACTGTTAGTAAACCTAAAGTGTTGGTGTTATTTCTTTCCTAGAAGAGTGGTGGAGTGTTAGCTTGTCCCTCTTTAGAGACAGCAATCAAAGAGAGAGTACTGTACTGTATTGTACTGTATTCTATTTTAGAGTTATGCAGAGCGTACTACTTCTGATGAGGTGTTGAAGAACGTTTAGTAAGGGTACTATGCTACTCAGTGGAGTCTAAAGTTAAGGGCATATTTAAGAGCCCCTAGCGCAATCCTAGCGCCATATTTGCATAATTTTTTTAACCCACAAGTGGTGTTAGAAGGCCAACAATGTTGCGCCATATTTACAAAGTGGCGCAACGCATGCATTGTGCCACTTTGTAACCATTTGCGCTACATTATGCCTAGGCAAGGCATAATATATGCAAAGGGAGTGTTCCCCCCATTATGGGGCCAGTTAGAAATGGGGTCTTTGGTTGGTAGTCAGGTTACTCCCTGTCCATGCAAGGACCCTCACTCTAGTTAGGGTAAAGGAGGAATTCCTAAGTTAACACTCACACCCTTGGTAGCTTGGCACGAGCAAGCAGGCTTAACTTCAGAGACCAGATGTAAATTATTTGTACCAACACACACAGTAATATAATAAAAACACCACAAAATGATTCAACACAGGTTTAAACAAATAGCCAATATTTATCTAAAGACCAAAATGACAAAAATCCGACGCATACAAGTCAACTCAAAACACAAAGGGCCATATTTCTACTTTTCGACGCTCAACTGCGCCAACGTAGTTGAGCGTCAAAAAATCTAACGCCGGCTAACGCCATTCTGAAGCGCCATGCGGGCGCCGTATTTATTCAATGACGTTAGCCGGCGTTAGCCGGCGTTAGCCGGCGGCGCTGCCTGGTGTGCGTAAAAAAAAATGACGTACACCAGGCAGCGCCGGCGTAGGGGAATATGGAGCTTGGGCGCCAAAAAATGGGGCAAGTCAGGCTGAGGCAAAAGTATCGCCTCAACCCGATTTGCGCCATTTTTTTCGACTCCCAACCCCCATTGAAATGACTCCTGTCTTAGCAAAGACAGGAGTCATGCCCCCTTGCACAATGGCCATGCCCAGGGGACTTCTGTCCCCTGGGCATGGTCATTGGGCATAGTGGCATATAGGGGGGCACAAATCAGGCCCCCCTATGCCACAAAAAAAAAAAAATTAATACTTACCTGAACTTACCTTATGTTCCCTGGGATGGGTCCCTCCATCCTTAGGCATCCTCCTGGGGTGGGCAAGGGTGACAGGGGGGGTCCCTGGGGGCATGGGAGGGCACCTCTGGGCTCCTTCCGAACCCATAGGTCCCTTAACGCCTGCCCTGACCAGGCACTAAAAAAACGACGCAAAAGCGGCTGGACGTCATTTTCTTTGACCCGCCCACTCCCGGGCGTCATTTTTGCCCGGGAGTGTAAATACGGCGCACATGCCTCGGAGTCACTATTTTAGACGGGAACGCCTACCTTGCATATCATTAACGCAAAGTAGGTGTCCTCGCTAAAAAATGACGCAAACTCCATGGACTTTGGCGCTAGACGCGTCTAACGCCAAAGTATAAATATGGAGTTAGTTTTGCGTCGGAATTGCGTATAAAAAACGACACAATTCCGGCGCAAACAGAGTATAAATATGCCCCAAAATGCTTCGATGAGGTGATAATATGGTGTTGTGACAGAGTTGTTCCCAACAATCCGACGCCAAGGCGCCAGATATGGAGTCACCTGGACCCCCAGGTACAGTACCTTAGTAAACTGTGAGAACAAGTAAGTGCACGAAGTTGGGGATCGCGTTGTCGTCTGTTCCAGTGCTGGGGGGTAAAGGAGCGGAGGTGTCATGAACAGTCGTCAGGTCCTTGCTGCGGTGTGGTGGAGGTGAGGCAGCGTTGGTGCAAAGCGTTTAATCCATGCACTTCGGGGGGGGGGTTGGTCACAACATGGTGTGGAGAATTCCACGGAGTCACAGACTTCGGCGAGGCTGCAGTGGTGTTGGGCCTGTGAGTGTTGTCGCACTCCAGCGAGGACCACAGAGTCGGAATCACGGGATTCGGCAGCTGCGTCGGTGCGGAGTCGTCCAAAGTCGGTTTTATTGGATTTTCACCAGCTTCTCCTTTCAAGGGCCCAGGGACTGGATAGGGCACCACCAGTCAGGGCAGGAGTCTCAGCAGAGAGTCCAAGTGCTGGGAAGGAAGTCTTTGATGGCCCTGAGACTTCAGAACAGGGGACAAGCTCAGTCCAAGCACTTGGAATATACCAAAAAGTCCACTCTCTGTCCCCTTTCACAGGCAGAAGCAGCGACTGCAGGATAGCTCCACAAAGCACAGTCAGAGGAAAGGCAGCACTTCTCCTCAGCTCTTCTCCTTGGCAGAGGTTCCTCTTGATTCCAGAAGTGATCTGATCTTCAGGGGTTTTGGGTCCTCTTCTCATACTCCTTTCTGCTTTTGAAGTAGGCAAACTACAAAGGAAAGTCTCTCTTGTTTGTAAGATCCTGCCTTGCCCAGGACAAGCCCCAGACACACACCAGGGGGTTGAAGAGTGCATTGTATGAGGGCAGGCACAGCCCTTTCAGGTGTAAGTGACCACTCCTTCCCTCCCTCCTATCACAGATAGCTCATCAGGATATGCAGGCTACACCCCAGCTCCCTTTGTGTCACTATCTAGAGAGAGGTTCAAACAGCCCATCTGTCAAACTGACCCCAACAGGGAAGCCACAAACAGGCAGTCACAGAACTGTTTAAGCAAGAAAATGCGTACTTTTTAAAAGTGACATTTTCAACCACTTAAAAGATGTATTTTTAAAGTGTGAGCTGAGAGACCCTAATCTCCATATTTCTATCTGCCCTCTAAGGGAATTTGCACTTTAATAATATTTAAAGGCAGCCCCCACGTTAACCTATGAGAGAGATAGGCTTTGCAACTGGGAAAATCGATTTTGGCAGTATTTCACTGTTAGGACATGTAAAACACATAAGTACATGTCCCTCCTTTTACATACACTGCACCCCGCCCATGGGGCTACATAGGGTCTACCTTAGGGGTGCCTTACATGTATAAAAAGGGAAGGTTCAGGCCTGGTAAGTGGGTACACTTGCCACATCGGATTGGCAGCTTAAAACTGCACACACAGACACTGCAGTGGCAGGTCGGAGCCATGTTTACAGGACTACTAATGTCGGTGGCACAACCAGTGCTGCAAGCCCACTGGTATCATTTGATTTACAGGCCCTGGGCACCTCTCATGCACTTTACTAGGGACTTACTAGTAAATCAAATATGTCAATCATTAAAAAAACAATCAACAATACAATTTACACAGAGAGCATATGCACTTTAGCACTGTTCAGCAGTGATAAAGTGCCCAGAGTCCTAAAGCAAACAAAAACAGGTCAGATAAAATAGGAGGAAGGAGGCACAAAGATTGGGGATGACCCTGCAAAAAGGGCCAAGTCCAACACGGCTCATAGCAGGCGTTAAAAGGGGGCATGCCATTGAATACAATGGGCCCCTATGTACTTTGCAAGAGTAGTGTCAATGTTGTCCTCCAGAGTACATCAGTAGCATAAAAAAATGACTCTATTGCCCCATACCCTGCGCCATGGTGCGCCTTATATTAAATACGGTGCACACATGGTGGTGATAGGGGGCCACTAAGGAGCGCAAGGAAAGTGGCTCTACACTGGTGAAGCACCTCTTTCCATATATCAGCCCCTTAATTTATAATTCTGCTGGAGATGTTGTAATTCGTTTTATTTAGTGTAGCAGTATTAGTGTAGATATACTGAGTAGTTTCATTCATTTTCTAGTCTATCAGAAAGTTTGTTATTATTTGTCATATTGATGCAGGAACTTTGTTATGATCAGTTTACAAACCTTGTTGTTCCTCTGTGATTAAGAAAATGGGGAGCATGAAGTAGAGAATGTGTGTCACTCTTTTGCTTGACTGTTCTAGTACACTGTGCTACTGGAAGGAAATAGTGTTATTAGAGAATACCTCTAGACCTTCCATGACAATCCTCTCAGCAAAGGTGGCTCTTTGTTTAGGATTTCCAAAGAATCATCTAATGCAATTAGGGCTGTTGGAGCAAAGATTTTCTCCTTGAGTAGATGTCATTTGTATGGTATGTTGAATTATGATAGACTCATGCCTATAGTTAGGGACCAGTTGATTACATTCAGTGTTGGAATGTAGACTCAGCATGATATTAGGATGTTTTTGAAAATCATAGAGGGAAAGGTTTGAGGGTGCATTTGCTTAACCACTTCATCTCACTTGCTCAGGGAATTCTCCGAGGGACAGATGCTGGTAGGAAGACAGATTGGGTGCCTTTTGTCCATTTTGCTACTCTTGAGGATTCTTGAAAATGTGTGATTGTGCTTCTATATAATAGATATTCATCTAGTGCTTCGACTTTAAAGTTTAATTCTGCTGCAGCTATTACGACCCACTGCTCGGAATCCGCCATAATCCAGACACCCATACAAGTCCTCCACACCAAAGGTCATTGATAAACTGGCGAAAACAAAACCTCCACCATCACGCCAACAGGAATACGTCCACACTATCACGACCCACGTATCCACGTGGCGGTCTTTCAACCGCGGTATTCCATTGGCGGTACACACCGCCGCGCTCAAAATACACTCACATTTACAAAACACAACCACATTGGACAATTCGAAATACACACACCTGATACACAGACACACATAACTCCAACACACCCAAACCAATATAAAACACACACCCACAAACCCTTACTACCAAAAATTCCGAAAGAAGGCCAGAGTGAGACACCACCAGAAACAACACTAGCATCCACAGACACACAACATCTTCACTCACACAACATCCACTCACCTCAAACAACACACAACACATCCCCTCACACATCACAACACACACCACCTCACACATCACCCACACCACATCATGGCACCACAACGACACCCCAGGTTCTCTGAGGAGGAGCTCAGGGTCATGGTGGAGGAAATCATCCGGGTAGAGCCACAGCTATTCGAATCACAGGTGCAGCACACCTCCATTGCTAGGAAGATGGAGCTATGGCGCAGAATCGTCGACAGGGTCAACGCAGTGGGACAGCATCCAAGAACACGGGATGACATCAGGAAGAGGTGGAACGACCTTAGGGGGAATGTGCGTTCCGTGGTCTCAAGACACCAGATTGCAGTACAGAGGACAGTCGGTGGAACCCCACCTCCTCCCCCACAACTAACAACATGGGAGGAGCAAGTCTTGGCTATACTGCATCCTGAGGGCCTCGCAGGAGTAGCAGGAGGAATGGACTCTGGTAAGTCAACTCTTAACTTTTATATCCCCCACCCTACCTGCATGCCATCACATACCCCCACCCTCACCCCCATCACTCCAACACCTCACATATGTCCCACTATCACAACCCACCCATCCTAACACCAAGCCCTACATGCAACACCAAAGCAGGGACACCCATCACCAAAGCATGTCCACTACAGATACCCACACAGACCCCAAACCAAATATCACACAAGGACCTAGACAATAATGCAAGCACTGGAGTACAGGGTCACTCACCCATTGCACACAATGGCACACACAGATGCAATCATCATGCCTTTACACCCCTGCAGGACCCCTACCCAATGTCACAGGACAGGAGGTTCCAGACATATCCAGTCCCCCCACAGAAGAGGCCCACAGTGATGACAGCAGCTTTGCACAACTAGATCAACATGACCAGCCCGGCCCATCTGGGACCTCGGGACAGTCGGTTCCCCTGACACTGGCACAAGCCACCACAGAGCCTCCCCCCTCAGGAAACACCAGCACAGCACCCTCCCAGCGGGCCCATCCCTCTGTCCCCAGGACACGTCAAGCAGCAGTGTGTCCACCACAACAGGGAACCCAGGCAAACCCACCACCCCAAGAAAATCAGGGACCTGGGGGCAGTGGCAGTGGGCACACGGTTCAGGGGACAGAGGAACAGGAAAATAGGGAACTGGGAGGACAGCTGTGCGACAGGGGGAGGACAGGCCCAGGGAGCCCACTCTCCACGAGGCCCTCTCCAACATCATGGGAGCGTACCATCATTCCCAGGAGACGATGGCAACGGTACTGGCCAACTTTCAGGAGACCCAGCGGCTGCAGGAGGAACACTATCTGGGGATCAGGGAGGAACTGAAGTCCATTAACAACACCCTGGTCACCATTGTAGGGATGCTGCAGGACCTTGTCAACACCAGGAGGGACACTGTGGCACAACAAGGGGCCCCTGCCACTAGCCTGGATGATGAACAGCCCTCCACCTCTGCCGGTGCTAGTGGACAGGAGGCACCGCCCAGGACCACGACACCAGCATCCCCCACCCCTGCAGATGGAGAAACACCCCGCAAACGGTCCCTGAGATCCAGGAACAAGACAGAGAACATTGCCCTTGCTCGACTTCCTATGCCCCTTTGGACAATGCACCTGTGAAACAAATAGACTGGACTCTGCCATGGACATTCCTCCACCATCCCCCCTGCCCATTTTACAACCCCCTCCACTTATCTGCACAGAAATAAACGCACTACAATTACAAAAAATCTGGTGTCAGTCTGTGCTTTCTCAAATGTGTAATTGCAATAACTATGAAATATAGCAATGTCAATTTTATAGTCAACATACCGATGTAACTCAGCTCTAGTCCATGAGGTAATATAGCAGAGGTCACAAAGTGGGACCCACATCTGTTAAATGGAAAGTCAAAGTGGCAAGTCAGGGTCCATACACTGGGTGAAAATGACAGACTTCTGATAGCTCAAACAATAGTATGAGATGTGTGAGGCAGTGACATCTTCTTCCCTGTGTCTCACTGGAAGTATTGCTGGATAACGTTGTTTCTGTTGTTGATATCCTCTTCTTCTGCCTCCTCTTCTTCACTGTCCACAGGTTCCACAGCTGCCACAAGACCTCCAGCTGGACCATCCTCCTGCAGAAATGGCACCTGTTGTCGCAAAGCGAGGTGGTGCAGGATACAGCAGGCCACGAAGATCTGGCACACCTTCGTGGGTGAGTAGTAGAGAGAACCACCTTTCATATGGAGGCACCGGAATCTGGCCTTCAGGAGGCCGAAGGTACGTTCAATCACCCCCCTAGTTCGCCCATGTGCCTCATTGTAGCGTTCCTCTGCCCTTGTCCTCGGGTTTCTCACTGGGGTCAGTAGCCATGACAGGTTGGGGTACCCAGAGTCACCTGCAAATTTTCAGGGACAACTGTTAGACACACACTAACGCGTAGGGACAACCCCATACCCAGACAACTATTCACACTGTATAGGGTCCTTGTCCTGACCTATTAGCCACACACAGTGCCTCTGGAGTTGCCCTATCACATAAGGGATGCTGCTATTCCTCAGAATTTAAGAGTCATGCACTGAGACAGGAAATTTGGCATTCACATGGGAGATGTACTGGTCGGCCAAACACACCATCTGCACATTCATCGAATGATAGCTTGTCCAGTTTCTGTACACCTGTTCACTCCTGCATGGGGGTACCAAGGCCACATGTGTCCCATCAATAGCACCAATGATGTTGGGGATATGTTCCAGGGCATAGAAATCACCTTTCACTGTAGGGAAATCCGCCACCTGAGGGAAAACGATGTAGCTGCGCATGTGTTTCAGCAGGGCAGACAACACTCTGAACAGCACGTTAGAGAACACTGCCTGGGACATCCCTGATGCAATGGCCACTGTTGTTTGAAAAGACCCACTTGCCAGGAAATGGAGTACTGACAGGACATGCACTAGAGGGGGTATCCCTGTGGGATGGCGGATAGCTGACATCAGGTCTAGCTCTAACTGGGCACACAGTTCATGGATTGTTGCACTATCAAGTCTGTAGGTGACTATTACATGTCTCTCTTCCATTGTCGACAGGTCCACCAGCGGTCTGTACACCGGAGGATGCTGCCATCTTATCACCTGCCCCAGCGGACGTGCCCTATGGAGGAGAACAGCGAGCAGAGAGTCAGCCTACACAGAGGTATCACAAAATGTCATTTGCACACATTTATTAATCCGCAATGTGCTGTTACTGTGTGAATGCAAGGCCTAGATAGGTGTGACACAGTTATTATTAATGCCATGTGGCCCCCAGAAATGGCAGCTGCCTGACCTGTAAGGTGGGACAAGGGGATAAGAGATAACTGCCCTGGCGTTCTACACCATCGCAGTAGGCGGTCAAAGACCGCAGAGCAATCCTGCATTGGTTAACATTGGACCCTATGGGTCTGAGGAGCCAATGACGATGTCCGCCGGCGGTGACGGTGCGCACAGCCATGGACGTGACCGGCATTTTCTGTCTGTTCACTCACTTGATACCTGACCTTCAGCAGGAGAGGACCTACACTGCAAATGCTGCTGTGACCTCAGTCTGTAAGTGACGATTGCTCATGTGTCTGGAGAAAGGGCCCCTGCCTTCACTTTGGAGGAGTTGGAGAAATAAGTGGATGGGGTCCTCCCCCAGTACACACAACTGTACGGTCCTCCAGACAAACAGGTGAGTACACTGTGAGCATGCTGCATGGGCAATGCCTGTTTGGAGTGGTGTGGATGGAAGATACATGGGGGGGACTGAGGCCTGCATGAGCGGACGGTGAGTGTATGTGCGTCAGGGCAAGAGTGGGAACGTGGGTCAATGAGTATGACGGTCTGGACGGGTAAAGATTTTCCTTTTCCCCTGTACTATTCCTCTAGGTCACCACCCACCAGAAAAAGGATATTTGGCCTGCCATCGCCAAGGACGTCCAGACCCAGGGGATCCACCACTGACGGAGCACCCACTGACAGAAAAGATGGGAGGACATTCACCGCTGGAGCAAGAAGACAGCAGAGGCCCAGCTGGGGATGGCCTCTCAATGTGGGAGGGGTGACTGTCGCACCATGACCCCCCTGATGTTCCGGATCCTGGCAGTGGCGTATCCGGAGTTGGATGGGCGCTTGAGGGCATCACAGCAGGTTCAAGGGGGTGAGTACAGTCACATTCATCTGACTCTGCGCTCATTACGAGGTGTCTGGGTGGGGGAGGTGGGCAGTGGGTTCCCCTAAGCCAGGGCTAGCTTGGTAGGCAAGGTCCCTTGTGAAGCAGGTTCAGTGGAACCCCAACACCACTAGTGGTTAGTGCCATCTACACCTAGTCAGGCTCCTGTGACTTCTATGTGTGCAGCAATTAGGCTTAGGCCTTGTACCCCATGGGCATGTGAATAATCTAGGAACTATAAGTGCATGGCATAGTGCAGAGTGCTGCTGTTTCTGTAGTGTCCGCCAATGGTAGTGGTGTTGCATGCACTGAACATGTCTTTCTTCTGTCTACCCCCCCTTTTTGTTGTCTCCCTGTTCTTGTGTGCAATAGCATCATCAGGCAGAGGAGCAGTGGCACCGGAGCAGGAGTGAGCTGCATCCCATTTGGCCCTGGAGGGAGAAACAACGGAGTCTGAACCACCAGTGGGACGGAGGGCAAAGGGAGCTCCACAGGGGGGACAGGAGGTGACAGCAGTGACAGCGACTCCTCCTGAGATGGGAGCTCCCTTGTGGTGGAGGGCCCCTCTGTGCCCCCCATATCAACAGGTACAGCCGCCACCCCCCCTACCAGCACCGCTCTCCCAGCAGCCCCGCAGCGTGTGTCCCGTGGCCGCTCACCCAGGAGGGTGGGCATCTCCTTTGCCCCAGGCACCTCAGGCCCTGCCCCAGTCAGCCCTACTGCCCTCAGTGAGGAGGCTATTGACCTCCTGAGATCCCTCACTGTTGGGCAGTCTACTATTCTGAATGCCATCCAGGGTGTTGAGAGGCTCTGGCCTCAGCACTGATGGAAGGCATTGTCCCTGTGTCCAGCCTCCCCCCTCCAACTTCTTCCACCCAGACCCAATCCCCTGTACCTCAGCCTATCCCAAGCACACCATAAGACCAGCATGCACACACCTCAACACACAAAAGTGGCTCAGGCAAACATAAGCACCACACATCCCACAGGCACTCACACAAGCATCATACCCATGCAGACATACCAACATCCACTGCCTCCACTGTGTCCCCCGCCTACACGTCTCCTTCCTCCCTCCCAGTCTCGTCTCCACTCACACCTGCATGCACTACATCTTCATCCACTACCTCAATCACCAGCACGCCCATCACCACACACCGCTCACATGCACTCACCACCCCACTACCATTCACACATCCCCTGTGTCCTCTCCCAGGGTGTCAGTGAGCCCTCCTCCCAAATTACACAAACGCAGGCACACACCCACCCAACAGCCATCCACCTCACAACAGCCTCCAGCCCATGCACCTTCACCCAAATTCAGCAGACGTACACCTCCTACAACCACTACCTCTTCCTCCACTCCCAAACCCCCCCATCTACCCGTCCCAGTGTGTCTAAAAAACTTTTCCTGGCTAATATTGACCTCTTCCCTACACTTCCCCCGTCTGTCCCGTAGGGCCAGGCTTTCCAGGTCCCAACCCAGCACCTCAGCCACCACATCCCCAGGCACAGTGGTGCCAGCAACTGCGGGCTATTGGAGTGCGCCAACCATCATGGCTGCCAGTGTGCCACGGAGCGAGGGCAAGGACATTCCGCCACCTGCCAAGCTAAAAACGTTGCCCACATCCTGGATGGAAAAGCAGAAAACACCTGCTACCAAGGGGTCAGGGAAAATGAAAGGGGATAGTGGCAAGACAGCTGCGCCATCATCAAAGGTGGGGAAGGGACAGAAACTGAAGGGCAGGTCAAGAGAGGGCATGGTAGCACCGACTCAGGGACCAGTGTCACACCTTCTTTCCACGTCGACGCCAACCTGTACGGCGGAGAAGACCGCCACCTGCACGCCACCAACACCGCTGCCACAGAGCCCGCCGCAAGCACCGCCGCCACAGAGCCCGCAACCAGCACCGCCGCCACAGAGCCTGCAACCAGCATCGCAACCACAGAGCCCGCAACCAGCACCGCCACCACAGAGCCTGCTGCCAGCACCGCTGCCACAGAGCAAACCACCAGCACCGCTGCCACAGAGCACGCCGCAAGCATCGCTGCCACAGAGCCCGCAACCAGCACCACCGCGACCTACACCGCTGCGACTGACACCGCCGCAAGCACCACCAGCGGCCCCGCGACATCCTGAGCCAGTGGCACCACCGCAGACATGGCTGCCATCCCCAGTGGTCAGTCGTCTGAGGCTGGTGGTGAGCTCCAGGAGCTTGGGCAGCTTCCATGAAGCATCACTTTCAGTGGAGAAAGGCATCCACTACATCAGTCTTTGGCAGGATGAAGCACTCTGGGCACAAAGCCCCCTCCAGAACCAGTGGAGAGATAAATCCACTACCTCAGTCCTTGGCAGGATGAAGCACTCTGGGCACAAAGCCCCCTCCAGAACCAGTGGAGAAAGGCATCCACTACCTCTGTCCTTGACAGGATGAAGCACTCTGGGCACAAAGCCCCCTCCAGAACCAGTGGAGAAAGGCATCCACTACCTCTGTCCTTGGCAGGATGAAGCACTCTGGGCACAAAGCCCCCTCCAGAACCAGTGGAGAAAGGCATCCACTACCTCAGTCCTTGGCAGGATGAAGCACTCTGGGCACAAAGCCCCAGAACCAGTGGAGAGATACATCCACTACCTCTGTCCTTGGCAGGATGAAGCACTCTGGGCACAAAGCCCCCTCCAGAACCAGTGGAGAAAGGCATCCACTACCTCTGTCCTTGGCAGGATGAAGCACTCTGGGCACAAAGCCCCCTCCAGAACCAGTGGAGAAAAGCATCCACTACCTCTGTCCTTGGTGGAATGAAGCACTCTGGGCACAAAGCCCCCTCCAGAACCAGTGGAGACTGTTATCCACTTGAGAGACTGTGGCTTTGCACTCCACAGGATAAAGCAGTTGGCAACCTAACCACTGAAAAGACTTGAGAGACTGTGGCTTTGCACTCCCCAAGATAAAGCAGTGGGCCACCCACCCACTAAAAAGAGACTTGTCAGACTGTGGCTTTGCACTCCCCAGGATAAAGCAGTGGGCCACCCACCCACTGAAAAGACTTGAGAGACTGTGGCTTTGCACTCCCCAGGATGCAGCAGTGGGCAACTCACCCACTGGAGAGACTTGTGAGACTGTGGCTTTACACTCCCCAGGATAAAGCAGTGGGCAAACCACCCACTGAAAAGACTTGCAAGACTGTGGCTTTGTATTCCCCATAATACATCAATGGACATGGAGCCCCCTCGTGGAGCAGTGGCGTCGTGTGTTCATCAGGCTGAGGTGCCCCCCTCCCCCTGAGGTGCCTGTATATTTTCGGTCTGATGCCCCAGCAGTGTTCTCTCCGTTTCCAGTCAGGTATCGAGTGTGGGCCTTGCCCATGCATTTTGGGCCCAGTGGTCCACGGACAATGATTGGTGCATCAGCTCAGAGACCCCAAACTCCACATGTCCATCTGCTCCCAAAGGGAATCTACACTTTAATCAGATTTAAAGGTAGCCCCCATATTAACCTATGAGATGGACAGGCCTTGCAACAGTGAAAAACGAATTTAGCAATATTTCACTGTCAGGACATATAAAACACATTACCATATGTCCTACCTTAACCATACACTACACCCTGCCCTCGGGGCTACCTAGGGCCTACCTTAAGGGTGTCTGACATGTAGGAAAAGGGAAGATTCATGCCTGGCAAGTGGGTATACTTGCCAAGTCGAATTTACAGTTAAAACTGAACACACAGACACCGCAATGGCAGGTCTGAGACATGATTACAGAGCTACTCATGTGGGTGGCACAACCAGTGTTGCAGGCCCACTAGTAGCATTTGATTTACAGGCCCTGGCACCTCTAGTGTACTTTACTAGGGACTTACTAGTAAATCAAATATGCCAATCATGGATAAACCAATCACATGCAATTTACACAGAGAGCTTATGCACTTTAGCACAGGTTAGCAGTGGTAAAGTGCTCAGAGTTCAAAAGCCAACAGCAACAGGTCAGAACAAAATAGGAGGCAGGAGACAAAAAGATTGGGGATGACCCTGCATAAGCAAAAAAGTCCAACAGTGATCATTGAAATATAAAAATATGTGATTTTCACTTTTTATATGATCCTGTGTCTAAAGCTTCTCCATTTCATCTTTTATTTTCTTGATGTGCTTAATGATATCTTTGTTGAAGGATTGTTAATTCTACCCTATAGCTTTCCTATTATGTGTATCTGACCCATCTATGGGCCCTTTTTACAAAGATAAACTTAGACCAAACATATACGTGTAGACCTAAAGTCTAACTTTACTAGTAAAGTTAGACTTTCGGTCTAAGTTTAAACAAAAAGTCTAACTTAGCCCAAAAGGCTATCTTTACTTGTAGTAATGTTAAACCTTTGGTCTAAGTTAGACTAAACTTTGACTAAAAGAATGTCTTTACTACTAGTAAAGTTAGACTTTAGGATCTAAACTTAGACTTTAGGTCTAAATAGAGACTTTTGGTCTAAGTTTACCTTTGTGAATTGGGCCCTATATGTTTTCATAAGGTAGGTCTCAGGTTTCTCCATAGAGCGCATTTTGCATTGTCTGCATGTTGTCACATGAGATAAAAGTGTGGTTTGATATTTTGGAAGAATATTAACCCTTTAGCTGCTGAGACCCACCCCACAGGTGCTGAACCCTTTTTTGGCTATTTGGGGCAGTTCGCACTTAGGCTTTCATAACTTTTTGTCCACATAAGCTATCTATGCCAAATTTGTGTCCTGTTTTTCCAAAATCCTAGGGATTAGGATAAAGGGCTGCAGAAAAAAGCATGTGCTTGTTTCGCTGAACATAGTATCAACAAAGGGTTTCTGGTGCTAAAATCACCATCTTCCCTGCTTTCAGGAACAGGCAGACTTGAGTCAGAAAACCACATTTTTCCACACTATTTTGGCATTTTACTGGGACCTACCCCATTTTTACTATTTTTTGTGCTTTCAGCCTCCTTCCAGTTAGTGACAGAAATGGGTGTGCAACCAATGCTAGATCCCAGACAGCTAAATATTTCAGAAAAGTAGACAAACTTCTGACTTCAGCAAGGGGTCATTTGTGTAGATCCTTCAAGGTTTTTATACAGAAAGTAAAAGCTAAAATAAAAAATATATTGAATTTGAGCTGAAAAAGACAGCCATTTTACTTTATGATTCACTCTGTAACTTTTTCCTGCTATATCAAATTTTCAAAAGCAATAACGTTGCAATACCATTACATCTGCTGGCCTATTCTGGTTGCAATGATATATAGAGCTTTTAGGTTCATTGTTAGAAATGGGGTATTTGGTTGGCAGTCAGGTTACCCCCTTTCCAAGCAAGGATCCTCACTCTAGTCAGGGTAAGTCACACACAGTCCAAACTATCCTGTGCCCACCCTCTGATAGCTTGGCACTAAGCAGTCAGGCTTAACATAGAAGGCAAACTGTAAAGTATTTGTGCAATAAATCATGCTATAACACAGTAGAACACCACAAAAATATACCACACAGTGTTTAGAAAAATATATAATATTTATCTGATAAGATGCAGGTCAAAACAATTAGGATGCAATAAGTATATGTTGCAATATCACTTTAAAAATGATATAAAGTGTCTTTAGTCTCTTAAAAAAACAACAAGGTTCTCTTGCAAGCCCAAAGTACCTGGTTTGCTTTCAAATTCTTCGCAAGTGACCACAGAGGAGGAGATGAGTGGAAAATGGGGAGGTGTGCGTCGATTTCTCTGGCCCCACACAGATGATGCCTTGTTTATTTTCCACGCAGGGAAGACTTTGCATCGATTTCCAGAGCACAGACTTGGATCCTTTTTGGGTTGCTGGGTATTCGGACGCCCCGGGAACAATACATTGAAATCTGGAGCTTGCAGGACGAAGTCACAGGGGCTGCGTCATTCGATGGGCGATGCATGGAAATTTCTACCGCACGGCAGGCATTGCGTCGAGTCCTCTCAGGAAGTCGGGCTGCGTCATTCCGGCTCAGCTTTGCGTTGATCCAGTGGACCATGAGTCGAATTTCTGGTTGCAATGCTGGTGCTGCGTCGATCTTCTCCTTGTGAAGTTGGGCTACATCGTTTTTGTTTGCCGTGTGGTGATTTTCTCACTGCGATGCAGACTGTGCGTTGTTTCTTTCAGGCTGTGCGTCGATTTCCGCGCACACGTAGTTCTTTTGCAGAAATTAAGTCTTTTTGGTCCTGAGACTTCAGGAGGCAAGCTCTATCCAAGTCCTTGGACAGCACTTCTCAGCGAGAGAGCGGCAAGGCAGCAGGGCAACAGCAAGGCAGCAGTCCTTTTTAGAAAGCAGTCCAGATGAGTCCTTTGGGCAGCCAGGCAGTTTTTCTTGACAGGTTGCAGGTTCTAGTTCAGGGTTTCTTCTCCAGGAAGTGTCTGAGTTTGTAGGGGAAGAGGCCCTGTTTGAATACCCAAATGTGCCTTTGAAGTGGGGGAGACTTCAAAGAGTGGCTTAGAAGTGCACAAGGTCCCCTTTCAGTTCCATCTTTTCTGCCAGGGTCCCAGTAAAGGTTGTGGCAGTCCTTTGTGTGAGGGCAGGCTACTGTGCTTTGACATGTAAGTGTCAGGCCCTCCACCCTCTTAGCCCAGGAAGACCCATTCCATATGCAGATGTATTCAAGTGTGACTGAGCATCCTGTGTTTGGGGTTGTCTGAGTGAATACACAAGGGAGCTGTCAACTAAACCTAGCCAGACGTGGATTGGAAGACACAGAAGGATATAAGTGAAGAGAAATGCTCTAAAAGTGGCATTTCTAAAATAGTAATATTAAATCCAACTTCACCAGTCAGCAGGATTTTGTATTACCATTTTGGCCATACTAAATATGACCTTGTTAGTCCTTTCAGATCAGAAGCTACCACTCAAACAGTGTATGAGGGTAGCTCTAATGTTAGCCTATGAAAGGAGCAGACCTCACAGCAGGGTAAAACTCTACCAGGACATGTAAACTACACAGGTACATGTTCTGCCTTTTGTCTACACAGCACCCTGCCCTCTGGGTTACCTAGGGCCTACTTTAGGGGTGACTTATATGTGGCAAAATGGGAGTTTTAGGCTTGGCAAGTACTTTTAAATGCCAAGTCGAACTGGCAGTGAAACTGCACACACACGCCTTGCAGTGGCAGGCCTGAGACATGGTTAAGGGGCTACTTGAGTGAGTGGCACAATCAGTGCTGCAGGCCCACTAGTAGCATTTAATCTACAGGCCCTGGCCACATATAGTGCACTTTACTAGGGACTTAAAGTACATTAAATAAGGCAATTGGGTATGATCCAATGTCACCATGTTTTACAGGAGAGAGCATATGTACCTTAGCACTGATTAGCAGTGGTAAAGTGTGCAGAGTCCTAAACCCAGCATAAGCAATGTCCAAAAAGTGGAGCGAAGCAGGCAAAAAGTTAGTGGTGACCATCCTAAGGCTGTCAGGTCTAACATTTATGAAGAACCCTAGGTACCCAGAGCCAATAAATGAGCTGCATCTTGATATGGGTTTTCATTGTATATCAGGTATACAGCAATTCATTTGGTGAAATGTAAAGACTGAAAAGTAGGTGTCAGGGAAACATTTGTATTTCCAAAATGGGTACACGATAAGGTGTTGAGAAGCAGTGGTCATTTGCACCTCTCTGAATTCTGGGGCCCCTATACTAGCATGTGAATTGAACAGGCATTTCTTCAAGAGATGTGTTTTTTACACACTGCCTTGCATTTGGAAGGAACAAATGTAGAGAAAGACAAGGGGAAAGAACACTTTGGGGGTCATTACAACATTGGCGGTAAAAGGCGCTTATCGCCGTGCAGAAGACCGCCAATACACCGCCGCGGCCGCAGAATACCGCCACAGCTATTATGACACACATCTCGGAATCCGCCGAAATTCAGACACCCACACAAGTCCGCCACACCAAAGGTCAGTGATAAACTGTCGATAACAAATCCTCCACTGTCATGCCAACAGAAACACGCCCATGCTATTACGACCCACGAATCCACGTGGCGGTCTTTCAACCGCGGTATTCCATTGGCGGTACACACCGCCGCGCTCAAAATACACACACATCTCCAAAACCCCGCCACATTGGACAATTCCAAATACACACACCTGATACACATAGAAAACACTACTCCCACACACCTAACACAATATAAAACACACACCCACATCACCCACAAACCCCTACGAACACAATTACCGAGAGAAGGCCAGAGACGCTGCACAGCCAAGACAACACCACCATACAGAGGCACACAACACCATCACCCAACCCACACCCACGCACAAAACACCACACACCACTACACATCACCACACACATCAACACTCACACCCTCCACACATCACACATACCACCCCATGTCACGCCAAAGACACCCCGCTTCTCTGAGGAGGAGCTCAGGGTCATGGTGGAGGAAATCATCCGGGTAGAGCCACAGCTATTTGGCTCACAGGTACAGCACACATCAATAGCCAGGAAGATGGAGCTATGGCGAAGAATAGTCAACAGGGTCAACGCCGTGGGACAGCACCCAAGAAATAGGGAGGACATCAGGAAGAGGTGGAACGACCTACGGGGGAAGTTGCGTTCAACGGTCTCCAGGCACAACATCGCGATTCAGCGGACTGGCGGTGGACCCCCCACCTCCTCCCCCACAACTAACAACATGGGAGGAGCAAGACTTGACCATCATGCATCCAGAGGGCCTCGGAGGAGTCGGTGGAGGATGGGACACTGGTAAGTCAAATCTTAACTATCATATCCCCCACCCTATCTGCATGCTATCACACACACCCCTCACCCCCTCCCCTATCACTTAAACTCCTCACTAATGTACTCATAACACAAACCACACATCCCAACACCAAGCCCTGCATGACACAACTAAGCATGGTCACCCCTCAGCAAAGCATGCTCACTGCACATACCCATAACAACCCCCTATCATCACACAAACCCACACACAGGAATGCTTGCACTGGGGAACACACTCACCCACCCATTGCACACCATTACACACACACATGCAATAATCATGCTCTTATGCCCCTGCAGGAACCCGAAGGACCGTCACGACACCAGAGTGTCCAGACAACACCACTCCACCCCCAGAAGAGGCCCACAGTGATGATAGCAGCTCTGCCCTACTGGATCCTGATGACCAGCCCGGACCATTGTGGGCCTCGGGACAGTCGGTTCCCCTTGCACGGGCACAGCCCAACACCGACCTTCCACCCTCTGGTAACACCAGCACAGCACCCACCCAGCGGGCCCAAACCTCCCTACCCAGGACAGGTCAATCAGCGGTGTGTCCACCACTACAGGGAACCCAGGATAACCCACCACCCCAAAAACAACAGGGACCTGGGGGCAGTGGTAGTGGGCACACGGTCCAGGGGACAGAGGCCCAGGAACACAGGGGAACTGGGACACAGGGGAACTGGGAGGGCTGCTGTGCGAGAGGGGGCAGACAGGCCAAGGGAACCCACTCTCCACGAGGCCCTATCCTCCATCATGGGAGCATACCACCACTCCCAGGAGACGATGGCGACGGTCCTGGACAAGTTGCAGGAGACCCTGTGCCTGCAGGAGGAACACCATTGTAGGGGTGCTGAAGGACATACAGCAGACCTTGAGGGACACCGTGGCACTCCAAGGGGCCCCTGACACTAGCCAGGACGATGAACTGCCCACCACCTCCGCCGGCGCTAGTGGACAGGACGCCCCGCCACAGGACCACCACACCAGCACCCCACCCCCTGCAGACGGACAACCACCACACAAGCGGTCCCTGAGATCCAGGAACAGGACAGAGCAAGATGGCAAGACCCCGCCTGGAAATGAGACCACCCTGTTTGTCCTCCCACTGTCCCACCTTGTTACCCTGTCCATACTTAAACTGCCCCAGCTCCACTTCCTATGCCCATATGGGCAGTGCACCTGTGAGACTAATAGACTGGCCTCTGCCATGGACATTCCTCCGCTATCACCCATCCTCATTTTACAACCCCCTCCCATTTCTGAGCACTTCAATAAACACCCTTGAAACACAAAACAATCTTGAGTCAGTCTGTGATTTAGTAAATATGTATTATCAATGACAGTGTCATAATGCGTTTCCTATTGTAAGGCTAACATACCTATGTCACACATCACAAGTCCTTGAAGGATGCAAGCAGATGACACGTTGGTAACCACACCTGTGAAACCGTAATGGAAAGGTACAACTCAGTTACCAAATACTGGTTGAAATTGACGGACAGGATAGAGGTAGACGTGTGAAAGTTAATGTAATGTTAAACATGAAAATGTTCTCTCCTGTGTGTCACTGGAAATATTGCTGTATGACTGACTCCCTGTTGTCGTTGTCTTCTTCCTCAGCTTCCTCCTCATCACTGTCCACAGGCTCCACAGGCTCAACAGCTGCTACAACACCGTCATCTGGATCATCCTCCTGCAGAAAAGGCACTGGGCGTCGCAAAGCCAAATTATGAAGCATGGAGCAGGCGATGATGATCTGGCACACCTTCTTCAGTGAGTAGAATTGAGATCCACCTGTCATATGGAGGCCTTCAGGAGGCCGAAGGTGCGTTCGATCACCCTCCTAGTCCGCCCATGGGCCTCATGGTAGCGTTCCTCTGCCCTGGTCCTGGGATTCCTCACTGGGGTCAATAGCCAGGAAAGGTTGGGGTAACCAGAGTCCCCCAATAGCCATACACGGTGCCTCTGGAGTTGACCCATCATATCAGGGATGCTGCTTTTCCGCAGGATGTAGGCGTCATGCACTGAGCCAGGGAACATAGCATTTACCTGGGAGATGCACTGGTCTGCCAAACAGACCATCTGTACCTTCATAGAATGATAACTCTTCCTGTTCCTGTACACCTGTTCACTCCTGTGGGGGGGGACCAGAGCTACATGGGTCCCATCAATGGTACCTATGACGTTGGGGATATTTCAAAGGGCATAGAAGTTACCTTTCACTGTAGGCAAATCTGCCACCTCAGGGAAAATGATGTTTCTCCTTACGTGTTTCAGCAGGGCAGACAACACTCTGGACAGCACATTGGAAAACATAGGCTGGGACATCCCTGATGCCATGGCCACTTTTGTCTGAAAAGACCCACTTGCAAGGAAATGGAGCACTGACAGCACCTGCACGTCAGGGGGGATTCCAGTCAGATGGCGGATTGGTGACATCAGGTCTGGCTTCAACTGGGTACATAGTTCCTGGATTGTGGCACGGTCAAACCGGTAGGTGACGATGACATGTCGCTCTTCCATTGTCAACAGGTCCACCAGCGGTCGGTACAACGGAGGATTCCGCCATCTTCTCACATGTCCCAGCTGACGGTGCCTACGAAGGACAACAGCGACGAATCAGTCATTATTCCTCCAGGTATGTACCCACAGTTACACACAAGACTACACCACTCACAAAACCCTTCCTGTATGTGTGTTGAGTGTAGGCCTAGCTATGTGTGACGCACAGGTAAATGAAGCCATGTGGGCCCCTGAAATGGCGGCTGCCTGACCTCTAAACTGGGACAATGGGATTGTGGGGTAACTGCGCTGGCGTTGCACACCGTCGCGATAGGCGGTCATAGACCGCGGCGCAATGCTGCATTGGTCAACATTGGACCCTATGGGTCCCAGGAGCCAATGAACAGGTGCGCCGGCGGTGATGATGCGCACCGCCGCGGACGTCACCGCCATTTTCTATCTGTTCAATCACTAGATACCTGACCTTCGACAGGAGGGGATCTACACTGCAAGTGCTGCTGTGACCTCGGTCTGGAAGCGACGATGGCTGCTGCGTCTGGGGAAAGGGCCCCTGCCTTCACTGGAGTTGGAGAAACTGGTAGTCGGGGTCCTCCCCCAGTACACACTACTCTACGGCCCTCCAGACCAACAGGTTAGTACACAGGGAGCACGTTGTATGGGCTAGGCCTGGGTGGAGAGGGCTGGTTGGAAGAGGGAAGGGGCCAGAGTTCATAGAACATGAATGCATGGGAATGAATGGGCCACATGGCCAGAGTAGGGAGGGGGCCACTCACATCGACGGTGCAGTTGGTAATGACTGATCCTGTTTCCTTGTGCATGTCATGTAGGTCAGCGCCCACCAGAAGAGGGACATTTGGCGTGCCATCGCCAAGGAGGTCCGGACCCTGGGGGCCCACCAGAGACAGGGCACCCACTGCCGTAAAAGATGGGAGGATATTCGCTGCTGCAGCAAGAAGACGGCGGAGGCTCAGCTGGGGATGGCCTCCCAACGTGGGAGGGGTGCCTGTCGCACCATGACCCCCCTGATGTTCTGGATCCTGGCGGAGGCCTACCCGGAGTTGGATGGGCGCTTGACGGCATCACAGCAAACACAAGGGGGTGAGTACACTCACATTCTGCTGACTTTGCCCGCAGTGGAGGTGTCTGGGTGGGGGAGGTGGGCTGTGGGTGTCCCTAGGCCAGGGCGTGTTCGGTAGGCAAGGCCCCTCCGTAATGCAGGCCATGTGGCACTCTACCCCACCTCAGCAGAGTGTCAAGTACAGGTATAGTTGCCCCTGTGGCATCCATGTGTGCAGATGTCCACCATTGCCATGTAGGCCAGATCCCAGAGATTGCATGTGCAGAGGGCAGGAGCACAGCGTAATGCAGGGGGCCGCTGTGTCTGTCTTGTCCGCCAACGGTAGTGGTATGCCATGCACTAAAACTCTCTATATTCTGTCCCCCCCCATTTTTCTGCTCTCCCTGTCCTTTTGTACATCAGCATCATCAGGCGGAGGTACAGTGGCACCGGAGCACGAGGGAGCTGCATCCCACATGGCCATGGAGGGCCACACCACGGACTCTGAATGCACCAGTGGGACGGAGGGTGAGGGGAGCTTCACGTCGGCCACCGGATCACCAAGCAGCGACATGGACTCGTTCGCCAATGGAGCTCCCTTGTGGTGGCGGCACCATCTGTGCGCCCCACTTCTACAGGTACAGCCGCCACCTCCCGTACCAGCACCGCCCTCCCAGAAGCCCCTCAGCATTCGCCCCGTGCCTGCTCACCCAGGAGGGTGGGCATCACCTTTGCCCCAGGCACCTCAGGCCCTGCCCCAGTCACCCCTGCTGCCCTCAGTGAGGAGGCCATTGACCTCCTCAGGTCACTTACTGTTGGGCAGTCTACCATTGTGAATGCCATCCAGGGTGTAGAACGAGAGTTGCAACACGGTAATGCATTCCTGGAGGGCATTCATTCTGGTCAGGCTGTCCTTCAGCGAACCCTGCAATCTCTGGCCTTGGCACTGATGGCAGCCATTGTCCCTGTGTCCAGCCTCCCCCCTCCAACCTCCTCCACCCAGACCCAATCTCCTGTACCCCAGCCCATCCCAAGCACACCTACAGACCAGCATGCACACAAGTCAGCACAAGCAAACATAGGCACCACACAACCCACAGGCACTCACGCAAGCCTCACCCACGTACAGACACAGCAATATCCACTGCCTCCACTGTGTCCCCCTCCTCCTCTTCTTCCTCCTCCCTCCCAATCTCGTCTACACACACACCTGCATGCACAACATCTACAGGCACCATGAATCGCACAAGTAGACCCAGCACCACAAGCCGCTCACCTGCACTCACCACCTCCACTGCCATTTACACGTCCCCTGTGTCCTCTCCCAGTGTGTCTGTGACGCCCCCTCCCAAAGTACACAAACGCGGGCACCCACACACCCAACATCCATCCACCTCACGACAGCCTCCCGTACCTGCACCTGCACCCAAAACACCTAAAGTGACACCTCCGACAACCACCTCCTCTTCCTCCACTCCCAGACCCCCTCCAACTACCCATCCCAGTGTACATCAGAAACTGTCCCTCTGTAAAGTTGACCTTTTTGCTCCCACCCCCCTCCAATTCATCAGTCCCGTCGTAGCGCCTCAGCCAAAAAGCCTCCAATACCAGTGGTGCCTGTTCAAGGTTTTTGGAGTGCACCGGCCACCAGGGCAGGCAGTGTGACCCAGAGCCAAGGCACTGGCAGCCCACCCCCTGTAAAAGCTCTAAAATTGGAGAGTGGACGACGGGACCGTGTGAAGACTCCTGGTGGGAAAACAACTCACATGGGTTCCAAGGGGATTGGAGAGTCAGCTGTGACTCCACCAAAGGTGGGGAAGGGCCACAGGAAGTCTGCCCAGCCTGTTGTGTGTGTCACGGTGGAGAAGGGCGCCATCATTCCCGGCGGTCGAGACACAACCGCCAGCACCGTCGTCACTGGTCAGGAGACCCCCGCCACCGCCGGAGTCATTGCCCAGGAGGGCCCAAGCCTCGTCACTGGTCAGGAGACCACCACCAGAGTCACAGCCCAGGAGGGCCCAAGTATCGTCACTGGTCAGGACACCACCGCCAGAGTCACAGCCCAGGAGGGCCCAAGTATCGTCACTGGTCAGGAGACCACCGCCAGAGTCACAGCCCAGGAGGGCCCAAGTATCTTCACTGGTCAGGAGACCACCGCCAGAGTCACAGCCCAGGAGGGCCCTAGTATCATCACTGGTCAGGAGTCCACCGCCACCGCCAGAATCATTGCCCAGGAGAGCCCAAGTACCGTCACTGGTCAGGAGACCACCGCCGGAGTCATCGCCCAGGAGGGCCCAAGTATCGTCACTGGTCAGGAGACCACCGCCACCGCCAGAGTCAGTGCCCAGGAGGGCCCCGGTTGCCACAGCCTAGGTGGGCTATGATGGAACGTCATGCCACACACCAATGCCCAGTGTAGGGAACGTCATGCCACACACCAATGCCCAGTGTAGGGAGCGTCATGCCACACACCAATGTCCGCACCAGAACCGCCATGGCAATGACCGCCATGGTGAAGACCGCTGAACAGGGCAAAGACCGCCATGGCAAAGCACAGCTGAACAGTCCAGAACTGCCATGACAAAGCACCGCTGAACAGTCCACAGACCGCCATGGCAAAGCACCGCTGAACAGTCCAGAGACTGCCATGGCAAAGCACAGCTGAACAGGGCAAAGACCGCCATGGTGAAGACCGCTGAACAGGGCAAAGACCGCCATGGCAAAGCACCGCTGAACAGTCCAGAACCGCCATGGCAAAGCACTGCTGAACAGTCCAGAGACCGCCATGGCAAAGCACCGCTGAACAGTCCAGCGACCGCCATGGCAAAGCACCGCTGAACAGGGCAAAGACCGCCATGGCAAAGCACCGCTGAACAGGGCAAGCACCGGGTAGGAATGAATAGACCGCCACATCAGGCATCCTTATCCCATATGCAGCTGGGACAGTGACAGGACAGGAACTTTCACGGGGAGACTCATCCAGTCTGGGCACCAGTCCCCCTCCAGAACCAGTGGAGGGATGCATCCACTACCTCAGTCCTGCACAGGATGAAGCACTCTGGGCATCAGTCCCCCCAGAACCAGTGGAGAATGTTATCGACTTGAGAGACTGTGGCTTTGCACTCCCCAGGATGGCACAGTGGGCACCCCACCCACTGTAGAGACTTGAGAGACTGTGGCTTTGCACTCCCCAGGATGGCACGGTGGGCACCCTAACCATAGTAGAGACTTGAGAGACTGTGGCTTTGCACTTCCCAGGATACATCAATGGGCATGGAGCCCCGTCGTGGATCTGGCTTTGCAGTAATCCGGCTGAGGTGCCCCCCTTCCCTTCCCCCTGAGGTGCCTGTAGTATTTCTATCTGATGCCCCGGCAGTGTTCTCTCCGATTATGGTCAGGTATCTTTTGTGGGCCTCGCCCATGCATTTTTGGACTGTTGGTGCACGGACATTGTTATGTACATATCTGCACTACTTCTCGTAATGTATATATTTCTGAATGATTTTCTTATATATCTGTATATTTTTGTAAGACATGTATATTGCAACATTACAATGTTTGAACGGATTTTGCTTTGTCTTTTCATTCTTCCGGGGGGATTGTGGGTTGTTACTGTGGTTTTTGTGGGATGCATTGGTGTGTATGTTGTAATATGCAAGGGTGGGGGTGGGGGTGGGGGTGTTTGGTGGGTGTCCCACTAACTTTTGCACCCCCCTCCCCCATGTCGTAGGTGCAGTACTCACCGTTGTCTTCGCCGCCTACGTAGATGATGGTCGTAGAGGAGCAGAAAGACAAGGGCAGGGAGTATTTGGAGTTCCGGGTCCACGGAGTCCTCGTTTCTCGTGGGATGTGTTCAGGTGAGCGTTTTCCCATTGCAAAAGCTGTTTCCGCTGTGTTTTTATCCATGGTGAATCCGCCCCGGAAAAGGTGGCGGATTGGCGGGTTGTGATACTATGGGCGGTACATTGTCTTCCGCCTGTCTGTTGGCGGTGACTGCTGTGCTGCTTGTCTGTACCGCCGTGGCAGGCAGTGTGTTAAAGTGGCTGTCTTTTTTGGCGGTTTCTGCCACGGTCATAATTCAAAAAAATTTACCGCCGGCCTGTTGGCGGTCTTACCGCCGCTTTAACACCGACCGCCAGGGTTGTAATGACCACTTTTTTGTGCTATTCTGTGTTCCCCCAAGTCTCCCGATAAAAATGGTACCTCACTTGTGTGGGTAGGCCTACTGCCCGTGACAGGAAACACAAGATGGACATATCACATTTTTACATTGAAATCTGACATGTCTTTTGCAAAGTGCCTAGCTGTGGATTTTGGCCTCTAGCTCAGCCGGTACCTAGGGAAACCTAGCAAACCTATATATTTTTAGAAACAAGACACCTAGTGGAATTCAGAATGAAATGACTTGTGGGGTTCTCATCAGGATCTGTTACACAGAATCCATTGCAAACCTCAAAATTTAGCCCAAAAACTTTTCCCTCAGATATCGATGGTGCAAAGTTCTGGAATCGAAGAGGAGCCACAAACTTCCTTCCACCCAGCATTCCCCCAAGACTCCTGATAAAAATGGTATTACATGGGTAGGCCTAGTGCCCACGACAGGAAATGCCCCAAAACATCACATTTTCTCAAAGAAAACTAACCTGTTTTTTGCAAAGAGCTTAGCTGTGGTCTTTGGCCTCAAACTCAGCCGGCATCTAGGGAAACCTATTAACCCTATACCATTTTGAAAAACAGACATCTAGGGTAATTCAGAATGGGGAGACTCATAGGTTTCTCACCAGGTTCTGTTACCCAAACTCCTTAGCAAACCTCAAAATTTGGCCCAAAACACTTTTTCCTCACATTTCAGTGGTGGAAAGTTCTGGATTTTGAGAGGAGCCAAAAATGTCATTCCACCCAGCATTTCCCCCAGTCTCCTGATAAAAATGGTATCTCACTATTGTTGGTAGGCCTAGTACCTGTGACAGGAAATGCCCCAAAACAATTTTTTACATTGAAAACTGACATGTTTAGTGGAAAGTGCCTACCTGTAGATTCTGGTCTCTAGCTCAGCCAGTACCTAGGAAACCCTACCAGCCCTGTGCATTTTTTAAAACTAGACACCTAGGGGAACCAAGGATGAGGTAACTTGTGGCACTCTCACCAGGTTCTGTTACCCAGAATCATTTGCAAACCTCAATATTTGGCAAACAAACCCACCTTATTACTCACATTTCAGTGATAGAAAGTTCTGGACTCTGAGAGGAGCCACAAATTTCCTTCCACCTAGAATTCCACCAAGTCTCCTGATAAAAACGGTACCTCACTTGTGTGGGTAGGCCTAGTGCATTAGGAATAGATCACACAACGGTCAATGTTGGTCCATACATGAGGGCAACTGTTGACCCTGGGTGATCGATTCCTGATGCAGGCACTAGCTCTAGGCACTCAAGTAGGGTAGCGTTTTTATCAGGACAGGTGGGGAAACACTGGGTGGTAGGAATTTTGTGGATCCCAACATATTCTTGTAGTTTGTGTGACAGAAATGCAAGAAGAAAATAGAGTTTTTATTCAACATTTCAGCTTTGCAGGGTATTCTGGGTAAGAACACTTTATGGAATCCACACAAGCCACACCTCTGTGGACTCTCCCAGATGTCTAGTTTCCAGAAATGTCTGGGTTTGGTAGGTTTCCCTATATGACCGCTGACCCCAGGACCAAATACGCAGGTTCCTGCCTCACCAAACCCGGTTGTTTATGATAGATAATTTTGATGTCTCCACAATACGATTTGGGCGGTGGAATTTGGGGCCGAACTAAATTGGGGAGCTCCCAAGAGAGCACTATCTCTGTGCTTGCCGCTGCATGCACCTGTTCTCTGGGTTGGGCTAACCAGCTATTGTCCTGCTGCACAGACTATGCTTGCAAAGTGACAGCAGGACTGTCCTCATCACCTCCCTCATATTCACTGGAAGTGGAGTTATCGAATGGCACTCTTCCGACTGAAAAATCACTCCCAGAGTCTGCGCCATTGCCCTATCCCTCAGATGCTGTCTCAGTATCTGCTGTCTCAGTTGCTCATCCTACATCAGAGCTGTCCTCTATAACCCGAGTTAGGGCTTGAGCAGCAGTCATCCAATGAGATGCCATCTCTGCTACTAGCTAAACTGTAGCTCTAAAGCATGAGCCTATGTAGACAGTCACAAAATTGCTGGTGGGTGTGTGTGTGATACCTGCAACAGTAGATGTCACCTTACCTTCGCTTCTTCCCTCAATCAGCATGTTTTTTCAAGACACTCAAAAAAACAAGAAAGAAACACTATTACATCACCTTGTCACATACCAATTGTCACAGTCTTTAGTGCCTCTACCGCTCAGTCCAACAATCATTATTGGTTCTCCCACTCCCATAACCTCCACCTCCGATTCCCTCACTAACACCCAGCAAAAGTGCATTTCATCTCTCCATAGCCCCCCTCGCACATACATTTCATTTGTAGTATAGTATGTGTCTATATATATATATATATATATATATATATATATTTATATGTAAAGAGATCACTTTTATATGTGAGTGTGGTTTTCCTGGGGGCCGGTCGCAGCCCCCACAGAAACCACACACATTGACAAAAAGTGATCACTATACATACCTATATATATATATCTATATATAGAGATATATATAGATATATATATGTCCCATTCAGTCGCTTGGTTCCAGCCGCTTTATTGCGGCGAGTCCACGATAGTGTAGTGAACCTTAAAATATCCAACAAAGCGTGTTGCCAAAAATGTACGAGCAATCCCAGCATCACAAAAGCAACGTACCACGGCTCAATATCAATCAGCGTATTTAATTCCAAATACAGCAGCAAATACCTGACGCGTTCCGCTCCTTGCTCACAGGTTCAAATAAACGCTATTATAGATTGATAGATACATATCTATATATCTATATATAGATAGATATATTACATAGATATATATATATAAATATGTATATATATATTACATAGATATATATATATAAATATGTATATATATATATATATATATATATATATATATATATATATATATACATACATTTATTTAACAGCTGTATGGTTTCCTTGGGGGCCTTAGTGGCCCCTAGGGAACCCATACAGCTGTTAAAAAACATTATTGCTCCCACAGGGGGTCGCCCAGCTCACGGGCGACCCCGTCAATTTCATTTAGTTTTGTTTTTTAAGTGTGTTTATTTTTTCATTTTTTACACCCCTGGGAGGGTGTGATCGGGTGTGATCGCTCCCCCCAGGGGTCAACCTATCTTTGAGAGAAAAATAGCCTGGGGAGGGTGGCCTGTTTTCCGAGGGGGGCGACCCCCCTCTAAGTGAAATCCCTGGTGTCTAGTGGGGTTTCCTGGCTCTCTGCGATCGAGGCCCAGGAAACCAGTTCAGGAAGGCCTCGTTTGAAAGGTGTCGGGAAAGCCGTTTGGGCCTGTTTTCCGGACTGAAGCAAGAAGTGGCCACAAGGCCGCTTCCTGCTCTGGTGGAGAAAACAATGACGTCATAGAGGGGCGGGTGGGGGGTCAGGGGGAGACACGAAAGATCTTCCATGCCACCCGGGGTTTTTTTAGTTAAAAGAAATCCTCTGATGCAACGCATCAGAGGATTTTTTAACCCCCTCTCTGGTGTCAGCCAATGGTCGTGACCCACACCATGCTGTAATATGGGCATCAGCCAGTCGCCGACGCCCACACTAATGGGGTTAAAGAATATGAAGTAATGGCTGTTCTATGAGATTAGAACCGTTTTTGGGATGTACACTTTCTGGATTGAAGAAGACAGTGGTCAGTGTGTTTCAGGCCAGAGATGATTTGGGAGAGATAAGGGGTGATTAGTCCAGACATAACTGTATTAATTTGTGGCAATTTTGGTTTGTGAAACTAAATGTTTAATTCACCATGGACTTATGAGTTATTGTAATTAATAATAAAATCAGGGTTCCATCTTAACTGTGAGTCACATCCTGACATTTGTATAACTTCCATTTTGATGCTATGTATATCTCCTTTAAATATTGACAGCCTCCTTGTATATCTAAAATCTGTGTTTGATATGGTCCCTCAAAGGAAGCTATGGGATGTTTTAGATAAAATGGGAGTTCCAGCTAGCATCCTAGATGTCAACATAAGGATCCACGAGAACAAAACCACTTGAGTTAGGTATGGGACGAATGGGGAACTGATGTAGGCTTTTGGGATAGAGAAGGGCATCTATCAGGACTGCGCACTAGCTAGATGCTCTTTGTGCTCGATGTAAACAACCTGGATGAAGTTTTACATTTTCCAAATAATTTTGCTCCTAAAAGTGGCTCCACAAAATTTCTGAATTTGCTATTTGCTGACAAAACCTTGTTTATTTCCAAAACTCCAAGTGGTCTTCAAACAATTTTAAATCTTTTTTTTCCATTTTGTTCTGAACTAGACCTCTAGTTAAATATATCTAAAACTAAATTTATGACATTAAGGGCCTGATTCTAACTTTGGAGGACGGTGTTAAACCGTCTCAAAAGTGGCGGATATACCACCTACCGTATTACGAGTCCATTATATCCTATGGAACTCGTAATACGGTAGGTGGTATATCCGCCACTTTTGGGACGGTTTAACACCGTCCTCCAAAGTTAGAATCAGGCCCTAAATTCTCAGAGGCCTCCTTACATAAGAATTGTTACTATTAATTCTCCTCTCGACCGTATGTGTGATTTTGTTTATCTACGGCTGACTCTGTTTCACAATACCAGTTGGAAGGCGGAGGTCAGTAGGAGTGCACTTAAACTTCAACAAGTGTCAGGCCAAGAGAATGAGATCTCAGAATGGATCCTCAGCTCATGAACTCTAAAAAATTATGGCAAAAAACAATGCTTTATATGGGGCAGAACTGTAGGGCCAACAATGTATTAAGAAGCTATCTGGGGCAGAGAATCACTTCCTTTGACAATTGCTCAACCTCCCACAAAGTACACCCACTTTTCCTTTGCTGCAGGACATGGATTTGTACCCAATATCCTTTACAATCCAGTCCAGACCCCTCCTGTTCTGTCATAGGCTCTGGTCAACACCAGAATTGGAGTCCTACAGGTCCTCCATTAGAGAACTTCTATCCTTTTCAGAGCACTTGAGGATTCCTTGGTTGTTATATTTAAAAAGAATGCTTAAAACTCTTGACCTGGATGTTTTGTGGGTCAATCCTGATGAAGCCATTCAGATTCCAAAGCAGTTCATTAAAGATCAGTGCAGGGACTATCTTTGGGGTGAGCAGATTCAAAAAGGTTCTTTAGGAAGCTTAACGAACCAGTTCTTAGATCATAAGATTATCCCCCTCTATGAAGACTCCTTAAGTTCCATACAAGGCTCCTTTCTTTGGCAGCTTTATCTGAAGGTTCATTATGGAACACTTCTACTGGCTCGATTTGCAGCAAGTTTGGAGAACTCTAGCCATTTTAGTTACCTATGTCCAACGTGCAATGCTGGTTGTGATAACATTGCTCACTTTGTTTTTATGTGTCCTGCCCTTAGATTGCCCCCCAAGTAATGGATTTTCCCATTGTTTCTATAACTGGGTCTGAGATTCACCCCACTAGCCTTAAGTGTATTGAAATATGATACTACAGAAGCAGTTGTGATTAGAATAGCCAAGTATGTACATGCAGCTTGGATAATTCGCAAGAGGGCTGGAACAGAGGCTCAATTGTCACTTGCATATGCTCAAATTTCATATATGCTTTTTTGATCAACTGCAATACAGAGCTTTAGCACATTTGATCAAAGGCAATGTGGTCATAATTACTGTGGTATTCTTAAACTACCCTTTTTAGTCAATGTTAACTCCTGTTTTTAATCTAATTATCTTTTTGGGGGGGTTCATTGTTGATTAGATGCATGTGTTTTATGTATTTAAAATCTGAAATAAACAAGTTTTGATAACAGCTCCCTTTTTTTCTTGGAGGCTCATTGTGAAGAATCAGTGTCCTATAGGCATTGCCTGCTAGAGTAGCCAGTAGCAAATGCAGTTTGTTCATGATGATACTAACCTCACTTGTTTCCGCTAACACATTACTTAAAGAGTGCCCAGGCTAATAGCATACCCATTAGAAATGATAGGTATCTATTGTGTGTCAATGTGACACACTAATGCACTTTTCACAGAGTTGACCCGCCCTGCCATTTGCTTGTGCCCTCACAACTCTCTGCCAGTCCTCCCAATCATCTACATTAATGGAGAAAGAATAGTGCATTCAAAGAAACACGTGCCATTACTGAATCAAAACTCCTAAAGGTGAGCTATAGGTGCATGGGGAGCACAACTGAAGCATTCATCTATTCCACATACGTTGAGTATAATGTATTCTGGAACTGTTGCGTGTTTCCCAATATCAAATTGCATTATGCCCAACACGTTGAACCTTGGTCTCCAGTGGAATCAAGGACCACCTGCTGAGGCAAGGCAAATTGGAGAGTTTATTGTAATAAGGACCATCTGTGAGTGTGCTTTTTGAGAATCATTTATTGGTGAGTTTTGCAATTACATCTGGCAAATGGCTGTCAGTAATGATGCACAGCTTCAACAAGGACCCCCTTGATATCTATGTTGGAATGTAGTACCTACTCACAAGAATCTTACTTATTCAGCTCTGACAGCTTGGTCCAGAGCGGATCATAGGCCAATGACATGTCACAACAAATGACATACACCCATCAAGCAATGATTTAGTAAGAGGACACACACATTTACAGTCCCATATACCCATCATTCATAGGGCTCATTATATAAGAAATGAAAGCTTAGCTGGCCGGTTTCTAAACCTCATGTGAATCACCTAAACCACTCCTCATATCATTAAAAAATGGATTTCAAAACAAGTACTAATGATAACAAGCAGAACAAATACAAGCGAGAAGTGATTGCAGGCATTATAAATGATTTCTAGGGATTCAGCCCAATTTAATTACCTGCATAAGAGGCTTCTAAATGGATATTCAGAGACTGGAAATGACTGTAGTAGAAGGTATGTCAGGAAGATCAACCACAGATGTTGTGAACATTGGACGTTTCCACACAAACTTCAGTGTCACACAGTATTAGTCATGTATAAAATATGCAGAGGAAGTTGAGGTTGATAGACCACCAAAAACATTTATGATGGTAGATACTCCACCAAAAATGCTCATAGCTAACTATTTTGGCTATGGAGACTGTGGAGACATCATTTCAACCAGAACCTCAACCTTGAAACATGCCTATTGCAGACTTTCTGGAGGCAGGAATCTTACTATGTTGTGTCGGTATAAACATACATTACAATTGAGAACTCTCTCAATTGCTGAGCCTTTGAGGCACCAAACAGCACGTTTCACCTTGTATCTACTGGTCAACAACCCCTGCCCAGCTGAAGAAGAGAAGAAGGTTGAAGAGACCCACATATTCATTTCTGAGGATGTAGGAATAGTTGTGTAGGGGTGCTCCTAAAGAGCCCTCTGAAGTACAGTAACTCAGGTTAGCAACTAGGCACACAGACCAAGATGGGGGCATGGAAAACCATCATTCAATCTATGACGGTAAGGGCTGTGTTTTTTCATTTTGTACTGATGTATTGATATTGTGATTTATTGTTGTACTTTTGTGCTTTAATATATTGCTTTTTTGCATTATTGATTTCCAAATATGATACATTTTGCTGTATTAAGTTTGATTAGGTGTTGATTTTCATTTCTGATTAATTATTGAGTTATATTGTTGTGCTGTGTGATTATGCTATACCATGGTTGTGCTGTCATGGTGGATGTTCACTGTGTTGTGTTTTGCCATATTTTTGTCTTGTTATTGATTTGTTTTGTAGCATTAGTATGTTGTAATCTTGTGCTATGGTTTCTTAGAAGATCTTAACAAATGCACCTAGATTTCCTAAAAAAATCAGCACATACCAAAAATGTTCAAATTCAAAGCAATCATTTACCTCTGTCAATGGTGGTACTATAACACTGTTTCAGCTCTTTGATTATTTAACACAGCATCAACTCCAAACCCATGACAAAGACAAAGCCATAAATTAGCACTTACTGTGGGCACTGTATGTACTTGAACCCATATAACCAACCAAGGGAGTGGCAATCTCTGAATCATCTACCGGTATTGCATTATACCCTTGTTGTTTCAAATCACATTTCAATCCACTGACTAGACACCGAAGTATATTTTCATACAGGTAGCAGACTATATTGCGAGCGTGCTTACAAGGAAGAGTATGATTTTGTAGAGTGGGCTTTGTGGAAAGAACTTCAGTCTTGTGCTTGGTGGCCAGATGTGACCTTTTGTTCTGCTTGTGCCATAGTTTCTATCGAGTGTGATAAAGCAAATATATTGAATAATAGAACGTTTAACCCCTAGCGTTCCCAGGACGTAACTCTTATGTCCTGCACCTGGCCCATGGGGGAGCACTAGCGATCTCTCCGTGGGCCTCCCACCCTCCTCCCCTGGGCAGGGATTGAAGGGGAAATGCTTCCCCTTCGACCCTGATCCCCCCCACTCAACTAATGACATCAACGTACAGTTGTGCGCTGACATAATTAAAGGGAAATTGCTTCCAGCACGAAGAGGGAGAAAGAGGTAAGTTTCTCCTCGAGCTGTGGGGGGGTATTCTTTAAAAGAGGCATTGTTTTTGTCAGTTTCATGTGCTGGCGAGCAGCCCCTTGTGCAGGGGTCGCCCCCCAAAGGGGGCACAGCACTGATGGCCATTTCTGCCCCCCTTGGGGGCAGATTGGCCTCTTTTTTAAGGGCCCTTCTGCTCCCAAGGGGGGCAGAAGCCACAAAGACACTAGGGATTCTTTCAGTTTGTTTTTTTGTGTTTTTTATGTGTGTGAGGGGTGCCTCCTGGAGCAAGGGTCGCTCCCCAAGGGGGGCATACAACTGTTGGCCATTTCTGTTCCCCTTGGGGGCAGATCTGCCTATTTCTTTTAGGCCCATCTGCCCCCAAGGGGGGCAGAGGCCACCAACGTGCTAGAGACAGTTTTGGTTTAGTTTTTGTTGCGTGGGGGCAACCCCTTGGGCAAGGGTCACCCCCCCAAAGGGGGCACATAACCGTTGCCCGTTTCTGACCCCCCTTGGGGACAGATCGGCCTAGTTTTTTTAGGCCCATATGCCCCCGAGGGGGACAAAAACCTCTAGACAGTGGGGAAAATTTCTAAATATTTGGTGGCGGGGTGTTTGTCAACTGGTGAAGTATTTGTGATTATAACAGTTTATTTCTCCTTTTTGTTCTAATTCAAAGTTTTTGCTTCCTTTGCTTTGCTGCGATTTTAGCAGTGGTTGACCTGCAGTTTGCGTAATTGCATATTTTAGGTAAGAAAAAACAATTTACCTCAAATGAGTATTGTTTCCATGCATGAATGACATTTTTGTAAGTGGTGTACTAAACATATGATTGTGTTTGAAATAATCCTTCGATTTGTGCACAATGGTATTTGTGTTGTCTTATGTTTAATTTTCTTTTTTTTTTCTTTTTAGTGGGATATCATTGGTAATTCTTGTGTCTGTGCAGAGTACTTGCTGGTGAGTGTAGCTCTTTCAGGCAAGTGAGTGGTATAGTTTTTGAGTACATAACTCTTTGTGATAAAGCCACACTTTGTTTATTACTTATTTTAGACAGTGCTGGTTGTTGTTGCCGCATTTGTCAAGTTACTTTTCTTAGAAAGGATCATGGCTAGCCGCAGGGTGACCGCTCAGCAGGTTGTTGGTATGGTTTTTGAGTCGTCTTCTGACCATGAATATGAGACTGACTCTGAATCTGAGGCAGAGGAGAAAGTGGAAGATTCTGGCAGTAAATTTTCTGTCCAAGAGGAATCTTCTGAAGAGGAAGCCACTCTCAGTGCAGATGGAGGGCCTGTTTTAGAGGAGGACACTGATGTGCCAATAGTGCAGCAGCCTGGGGCTAAAAGGTTTGAATACCTGAACTCTGGGTTGCCCCAAACATGGAGCACCCAGAGTTGCCAGCCTTTAATGGTCTCCCGGGGGTATAGAGTCAATACGGAAAACTTTTTGCCTATCAGTTTCTTTAAGTTGTTTATGGTTTATGTATTTTTGGAAGAGATTGTTGGGCAGTCTAATCTGTATGCTGAGCAGTATTTGAGAGACAACAGTGCCAGACGTAGGCCACAGTCTAGAGCTACCCAGTGGAATCCCATAAATCTAGAAGAGATGAAAAAATCCTTGGGTTTGACTTTTTTGATGAGGTTGATAAGGAAGCCATCACTGGCTTCTTATTAGTCTACCGGTCCCTTGATGGCAACGGCTATATTCCCTGCAACCATGACTCGTAATCGGTATTTGCTTCTTCTTCGGATGCTGCATTTTGTTCACAATGCTTTAGCCTTGCCACAAGATCACCCTGATTCTGACTGTCTTTTTAAGATTAGGCCTGTCCTTGATCATTTTGTAAATCAGTTTCCAGGGAGTTTGGTTCTGTTCAAGGGTCGTATGGTTTTTAGGCAGTACATTCCTAGCAAGAGGTCACAGTATGGAAATAAGAGGTATATGCAGTCTGAAGATAGTACAGAATATGTTTATAATTTCCGGGTCTACACTGGTAGGGATTCCAGTATTGACCCCCTTGGTTGTCCACCCACTTTTGGAGTTAGTGAGAAAATTGTGTGGGAACTTGGTAAACAACTGTTTAATAAAGGTCACCATTTGTACCTAGATAACTTCTACACTGGAGTGCAATTTGGGGAATGTTCAGATTGGAAACTGTTGCTTGTGGCACAATCTGCTCCAACTGGAAAGGCTATCCAAGGTAGCTTGTGTGTAACAAACTTGAGAGGGGACAGTGCAGTGCCTTGCGTAATGATGAGCTGCTAGCTGTGAAATTTGTAGACAGGAGGAATGTCTACATGCTAACTACCATCCATGATGACAGTACTTCCCCTGTGACTGTTTTGGGTCAGGTTCCCGAAGTGCGTAAACCTGCATGCATTTTGGACTACAATAAGCACATAGGTGGTGTTAACAGAATAGATCAGAGGTTGGAACCTTACATTGCTGTTTGTAAGTCTTACGTTTGGTATAAAAAAATTGGCTATACATTTGTTCCATTTAGAAACTTTTAATGTTTTTATTGTGTTCAAGGATTGTTCCTCTTAGTCAAGGATGACATTTGTTAAATTTCAGGAGTTAGAGGTAGAGAGCCTGGTTGTGGTGGAACAGGCAAGAGTTCCTAGAGTAGCAGTGGTAGAGGATGTTGGGATTGAATCACCACTTTTCTGATCAGATTCCTCTCACTCCCAAAAAAGACTTTCCCGCTAAGAAATGTAGAAAAGGTATCTGGAGGGAGACTCGTATGTAGTGCCGCGATTGTCCTTCTAAGCCTGGGCTGTGTGTGGCCAGCTGTTTCAGAGGTTACCAGACCCAAAAGATTTTTTGGGAACTACCATGAGCGTAAACTGCCTGTTCTATATTGTTTTATATTTTTCATGGTTGGCATCACTGCCATGTATTTAGTTAGAGCTTTTGTGTTTGTAGTTTTGTAATTATAATTAGTTAGTGTTTTCTTTTTTGTTAAAAAAAAATGATGGTGGTGTGAGTGGAGTGGCGCTTGGCTGACGGTGTAAATAGTGACACTGCTAGCCAAATGCCAATCCACAGACTGAGTCAGCTGGTGTGATTGCCGTGTCAGATATGTGGGCATATGATGCAAGTGTTGTAATGTTCTGTGCCCGTGGCTGGTGGCGTGAATGGTCTTGTGAATGTCATATATGAAAGGTGTGTGAATGGACTGTAAAGCAGTTGGTGCCTTGTCGTGGCTTTACAGGTCAGGAGCTGTGAATCATTTGTTCAATTTTTTGGCCTTTCAGTTATTAACAGTGCATTTCATTTTTGTGAAAACTCTTGTTAATAAAATTTGATCTATTGAACCATCGTTCACCCTTGTGCCAAATCCAACCAGTATGTGTGGTAAAATAAAAAAAATAAAAAAACATCTACTGTAATCAGGCATCGAAGAACACCCATGACATGCTAGGTGTCTCGGGAGGATCCCTGATGATGAACCATGCCACCAACTAGGTTGGTGGGTGAGGGGTCTTTTAAGCATAACCTAAGGGTGTTTCCTTTCACAATTTGAATGTTTGGAGCATCACAGAAGGATGTGGACACATCAAAATGATATATTACAAAACTACCTGTTTTTGCGGGGGGCACATGCGTTTTTGGTCCCGGGTTTTTTAAAACACTCGGTGGAGTCCAGGGAGGTGTGGCTTGCATGTATCCCTCAACATTTTCTTACCCAGATTCCCTGAAAACCTCAAAATGTGCCTAAAAAAGCACATTTTCCTCGCTTTCCTTTATAGGATTACCGCACCAGCACAGATTTACTGCCACCCAGCGTTCTCCTCAGTCTCCCAAGTCAAATGATACCTCACTTGTGTGGTCCCCAAAGCAGAGTCAACCTAAAAATGTATAAAAAATAACTGTGCTTATCAACTTGCTGTGCTATCCCCTCAATCTCTACATGTTTTTGGCCCTTTCCTGCTGCAGGCACCGGGCCCACCCAGGCAAGTGAGGTATCACTTTATCGGCAGACTGAGGGGGACATTGGGTGTTAGGAAATTTGTACCAGCACGGCGATTCTACAAAGAAAAGAGTGGAAAATTTAATTTTGTTCAGCCAAATATGAGGTTTGCAGAGGAGCCTGTGTAAGAAAATATTGGGGTATTGTAGGAAAAGTAGCCCCTTCCTAGCTTGGTTACGCCCACTTTTGACCCGTTTATCTGTGTGTTTGACTGTGTCTACTGGGATCCTGCTAACTAGGACCCCCAGAAGTTAAGCGCTCGCCCTTAAATTTTATTGTTGGTTACTCTTAACACAGTATTTCACTCATAATTGGCATACTGGTGCTCCCTTATAAGTCCCTAGTGTATGGTACCTTGGTACATATGGCATTGGAGTTCAAGGAGATCACTATGGGCTGCAGCATATATTTTGCCATCCATAGGGAGCCCATGCGAAGGCTTCTGCAGGACTTCTATTGCAGCCTGTGTGAAAATGTGCAAGAACCTTTTCACTGCCATTTTCACTGCACTAGGTTACTCATAAGTCACCCCTGTAGCAGGCCTTCCATCCCTGAGGGCAGGGTGCAAAGTACCTGTGTGTGAGGGCACCCCTGCATTAACAGAGTTACCCACACAAACTCCAGGACGATTTTCCCAGGTTTTGTGAGTGTGGGGACACCATTTTACACGTGTACTGGACATAGGTCACTACCTATGTCCAGCTACATAATGGTAACTCTGAACATAGGCATGTTTGGTAACAAACATGTTGGAATCATACCCAAGACTTTTTGCAAGCATTGGTTGTATATTCCATGCACTCTGTGGGCTCCTTAGAGGGCCCCCAGTACTGCCATTTTAGCCTTCTGAGGTTTTCCAGGCAGCCCCATCTGCTGCCACCTCAAAGACAGGTTTCTGCCCTCCTGTTGCTTGAAAAGCTCAAGCCCAGAAGGGCAGAACAAAGGATTTCTTTTGGAAGAGGGATGGTACACACTCTCCCTTTGGAAATAGGTGTTAAAGGCTTGGGTGGGGTAGCCTCCCAAAGCCACTGGAAATGCATTGAAGGGCACATTTGGTGACCTCCTTGTATAAACCAGTCTACACCTGTTCAGGGACCACCAATATCTGCTCTGGTGTGAAATTTTACAAAGGCAAGGGGAGTGACCACTCCTCTGTCCATCACCACCCCAGGGGTGGTGTTCAGAGCTCCTCCAGTGGATACCTAGCTTTTGCCATCTTGGATTCTAGGTTGGCAGGAAAGTCTGGGAGCATCTGAGTGGCCAGTGCCAGCAGGTGACATCAGAGCCCTCCCCTGATAGATGCTTAACTGGTTAGGTGACCAATCCCCCTTTCAGGGATATTTAAGGTCTCTAATTTGGGTGGTTCCTCACATTCGGATTGCAAGACTTCAGCAGGAACCCTCTGCATCCTCCACGTTGACTTCTCACTGAAGAAACTGCATTTGGACCCTCCAGGAACTCTACCAGCTGTAACAAAGAAGCAAGACGCCTTCTGCAACATTGTATCTCCAGTTCCTGCCAGCAACTGCAACAGTTTCCCAGTTGTGTAACCTCTGAAGAAAGCCTGTCATCAGCCTGCATCAGAAGGAAGAAGAGATCTCCCTTGGAGTGAAGATGTCACTCCCCTGCTTCTGCAGGCACCAACTGCGACAACAATTGGCTGCATGGATCCCCTATCCTGCTGAGCTGCGTGGACCCTGCTTCACAGGTGTTGGACTGAAGTGGTCTTGACAGTCCTCTCTTCTAGCTGTCTCACTTTGGTGGAGGTAAGACCTTGTATCCCCATGCAAGACAGTACCTCCATGCACTGCGTCTTTTGCAGCTGCCAAGACTGTTTGGCATCCTTCCTCTATGTCCTTTGTGCATCTTCTAGCTCTGGCCCCAGCACTCTATGTTGCAATGCGCAGCTTCCTGAGTGCTTCTCCAGCAGCGTGGGAGCCTTTATCGTAGTGCTGCATGGGCTTTTTGTGAAACTTCCTTGTCCCTATGCTGTGGGACTCCTGTGTGCGCTGCCTGGTCTTCTATCGGCTTTCTGAGATCCCGAGGGTCTCTTCTGGCTCCTCCTCCTGGGTAGAGTCCACCTGGTACTTCCTGGTCCCAGGGAGCACCATTTTCCGCTGACCGTGAGTTTTGCTCATGCCAAGGCTTGTTGGCAGACTCCAACGATGCAAACCCACCTGCAATCCTCCATCCTGCGTGGTACATCACTTGCACCCTCCAGGAACCTGACTTCATCTTCTTGAGTGCAGTGTTGACTTTTCTTCTTCAACAGTGGTTCTCCTTTTGCACCTTCATCTGGGTTAGCAGGGGCTCATGCTCTTCCTGGACTTTTCTCTCCTTCTTGAACTTGGTCCCCTTCTTCCACAGGTCTTCTTGTCCAGGAATCTACTGTTGGTGTCTTGCAATCTCTCCTGGGTTTTGCATAATTCTTGTTCTTATTTCTGTTTGTGTTCTGGGAATGTTACTGTGATTTACTCCTGCTTTTCTGGTCACTGGGGTTGGTTGTGGTACTTACCTTTGGCCTTTTCTAGTACTCCTAGCTCCCCTCTACACACTACACTAGCCTAGGTGGGGTGTCGACTTTCGCATTCCCCTTTCTTAGTATATGTTTTGTGCTCCCCTACGCCCATTTCTAACTATTGTAATTGTCACTAATTGCACTGTTTTCTAACTGTTTATGTGCCTATTTCTGCATACTAGTGTATAGCAATTGTGTATTACTTACCACCTAAGGGAGTATAGTTTCTACTGTATTTTTGGTATTTGTGTCACCAAATAAATTACCTTTATTTTTGTAACACTGAGTATTTTCTTTCATGTGTGTGAGTACTGTTTGACTACAGTGGAATTGCATCAGTTTGCATGTCTCCTACAGAAGCCTTGGTTGCTCATCCACAGCTACTTCTAGAGAGGCTGGCTTCTAGACACTGCCTACACTACACCCAGGCCAGCCTCCTACAGGGATTCACGCAAGCCACACTTCCCTGAACTCCACTGGGTGTCTACTTTTCAAAAATGTCTGGGTTTGGAAGGTTTCCTTAGATGACCGCCGCACCTGGGACCAAAAACACAGGTCCCCGCCGCAAAAACAGGTATTTTTGTAATAGATCATTTTAATGTGTCAATGTTATGTTTTGGGGCATTTCCTATTGTGGGCACTGGGTCGAACCACACAAGTGAGGTACTATTTTTATCGAGAGACCTGAGGGAACGGTGGGTGGAAGGACGTTTGTGGCTCCCCTCAGATTCCAGAACTTTCCATCACCGAAAACCTTTTGAGGTTTACAAAGGATTCCAGGTAACAGAACTCAGTGAGAGCCCCACAAGTCACCTCATTCTGAATTTCCCTAGGTGTCTAGTTTTCAATAATGTATAGGTTTGTTAATTTTCTCTATTTTCCGGTTCAGCTAGAGGCCAAACAACATGTCTGTTTTCCTTGGGAAAATGTGATGTGTCCATGTTGTTTTTTGGGGCATTTCCTGTCACTGCCACTTTATTGGGAGACTTGAGGAAATTCTGGGTGGAAGGAAGTTTGTGGCTCCCCTCAGATTCCAGAACTTTCCCTCAGTGCTTTTTTTTTGCTAAATTTTGAGGTTTTCAAAGGATTCCGGGTAACAGAACTCAGTGAGAGCCCCACCAGTCACCCCATTCTGAATTTCCCTGGGTGTCTAGTTTTAAAAAATGTATAGGTTTGCCAGGTGTTCCTAGGTGCCGGCTGAACTAGAGGCCAAACTCCACAGCTAGGCACTTTGCAAAAAACGTCAGTTTACTTTGGGTAAATATGATTTGTCCACATTGGGGGAATGCTGGGTGGCGGGAAATTTGTGGCTCCTCTCAGATTCCAGAACTTTCCATCACTGAAATGTGAGGAAAAATTGTTTTTTGCCAAATCCTGAGGTTTGCAAAGGATTCTGGGTAAGAGAAGCTGGCGAGAGCACCACAAGTCACCTCATTCTGAATTTCCCAGGTTTCTACCTTTGAAAAATGTCTGGATTTGGTAGGTTTCATAAGTGCCAGTTGAGCTAGAGGCCAAAATTCACAGCTAGGCACTTTGCAAAAAACATGTCAGTTTTCTTTGGGAAATATGATGTGTCCATGTTGCATTTTGGGGCGTTTCCTGACACGGGCATTAGGCCTACCCACACAAGTGAGGTACCACTCTGATCGGGAGACTTGAGGGAACATAGAATAGAAGAACAAGTGTTATTGCCCCTTGTCTTTCTCTACATATTTTCCTTTCAAATGTTAGACAGTGTGTAAGAAATGCCCTGTAATTCACATGCTAGAATGGGGACCCCAGAATTCAGAAATGTGCAAATACCCACTGCTTCTCAACACCTTATCTTGTGCCCATTTTGGAAATACAAAGGTTTCTTTGATACCTGTTTTTCACTCTTTATATTTTACCAAATGAATTGCTGTATATCCGATATACAATGAAAACCCATTGCACGTTGCACCTCATTTATTGGCTCTGGGTACCTAGGGTTCTTGATGAACGTACAAGCCCTATATATCCCGCTACCAGAAGAGTCCATCAGACATAACGGTATATTGCTTTCAAAATTCTGCCATAGCTGGAAAAAGTTATTGAAGAAAACATGGAAAGAAATGGCTCTTTTTTCACCTCAATTTCAGTATTTTTTTAAATTTTAGATGTTACTTTCTGTAGAAAAATCTTGAAGGATCTACACAAATGACCCGTTGCTGAATTCAAAATGTTGTCTACTTTTCAGAAGTGTTTAACTGTCCGGGATCCAGCGTTGGTTTCAAACCCATTTCTGTCACTAACTGGAAGGAGGCTAAAAGCACAAACAATAGTAACAATGAGGTATGTCCCAGTAAAATGCCAAGATTGTGTTGAAAAATGTGGTTTTCTGATTCAAGTCTGCTGGTTCCTGAAAGCTGGGAAAATTTTGATTTAGCACCATACACCCTTTATAAATGCCATTTTCAGGTAAAAATCATGTGCTTTCTTCTGTAGCCCTTTTTTCCTTTTTTTTTAAATGAACTTATAGCTGTATTTTTGCTAATTTATTGGTCTCCTCCAGGGGAACCTACAAACTCTGGGTACCTTTAGAGTCCCTAGGCTGTTGCAAAAAAAAGGACACAAATTTGGCGTGGATAGCTTATGTGGAGAAAAGGTTATGAGGGCCTAAGCGCGAACTACCCAAATAGCCAAAAAAAGGCTCTGCACCTGAGGAGGAAAAGGCCTGCCAGCAAAGGGGTTAACCGTCATAGATGTGAACGCAATGTTGCATTTTTTTAAAGTGCTTTTGAGATATTTGTGTATGGAAAAGGTTGCTCATATCTGTCACTCCAAAATATAGACTTGTTTATGCATGGAGTGACGCAAAGGAGAGCGATTTAGAAATGTGCTTGGCTTTGTAAACATCATAGATTTGATTGGTTTGCCCAGATTATAAACTTATTTTTACGAATCAGAGTTGAATTGCAGTAGTGGCAAACTCACTAATTTCAGCACTGTCACTGTGAGAGGAAGATCTCTGGTCTGTGCAAAGGGCACCTGATGGTGGAAGTGGGCCACCAGTAGGGACAGAGGGAAGAAACCTCTATAGAGGTCATTAGGTAAAACCTAATTTCATTTTTATCAATGTGGAAATACTCAAAGTGTGAATATAGCCTACCATATTGTATTTGTCTCAACGTGGCAGCCTACTGCAGGCCACTACATGTAATTTCTGGATTCTGAAACATTGGTCACGTGGCTAACATGGAGGCTATCACCACAGAAACCAAAGTATGGCACATTAAGAGATTTATGTAGCAAGACCCACATTATTTTTTTTAGTGAGTCAAGATGGTGATTACATCTAGACCAATCAATAATAAAAACTGGCCTGTACTGAGTTTATTAATGATTCTGCAGTTTTTGAATACATAACATAGCTGCACTCTCCAGATGCTTGTCTGCAGGCTTCTTCAGGAGCCAGGAAAAATACCTCTCAATTTGGCATCAGTGCCAGTTACACGCTCTTTTGCACCGATACACTAATTGAAATACACAGGGACCGATGTTAAATGCAATTTTTGAAGACGTAATTCACTGCAACCGGCGTCTGTGACCAGAAGACTGGAGCAAGTGGTTGTGCAGAACTACAATTACCTTAATTAACAATTGCTTATTGAGCAAATATTCTACTTTGTTTTGTTAACAAGCTGGAGCCTCGTGGAATCTCTTGTGTAACACTAGAACTTGCAACGTTTTTATCTTCAGGGATTGAGTAGGAACCCAGCATTTTATAGGGCTGCTAATGATCCTCACATTGATTTGTATAGTTGGAATTTTTACGTTTGTAAATCTTAGGACAAAAACTACGGGCTGGTTTGATTTACAATTATTTGAAGTGCACTCTAATGATTTTGTGAGATACATCAAAGTGATGCTGGTGATAGCGTTATCATTCTTTTCTTTCAGGATGTTTTTGAAGCAGATAAAATATTATACTTGTCTGTCCCTATGTGGCACTAAGTGTAACATATTGTTTTGGGTCGGCGCCCTGTTATGTTTTTGCAACTTGGTAAAGCCCACTTATTGTTTTCTGGAGAACCTCATACTATTCCCTTTACTGTGACAAACAACTCCCATTATAAAGTAATCCGTTGTTTAAAGGCCTGGGAGCAGTGAATTTAATTCATTGTGGGATTTGTAGACATTGATAAGGAAGACACATTTTTTCTCCTTTCAGATCAGATCGACCACCAGCCTCTGATCATTCTACATGTCGATGGCACAAGGTATACAAAAATGACTCACTATGGAGCAATAATTTCAGCAGACAATTAAGTCTCATTGCCCCTGAAGGCAAAATCCGGTGGGAGCCCATACTATGTTGAAGAATGCGGCGAATGATTAGTTATGTCTTAGCCATGATTAGAAGACGTCAGGGTGATTCATCGCATTTGTTGTCCACAGAGAAAATCAAAGAATAAAAAAGTCTGCTCGTGTTATATTTGCCTCTTACCATTTCAGTCTAGGCCGTGAACAACATGTCATCACATGCCAATGAGCAATATATTGCCAGAGAAACGGCTAACCTTTCCTTCAAGCAATCACATATGTGTGTGGCTTATAATAAGACACAGTGGAATTATGAGACAATGCAGGACAAAATTAGATGTCAAGGAAAAAACAAATTCTGTGGCCTAATGCAGCTCACTGTGGCAGAGTGATTTCACTAACTTCTCATTTTAACACACATTAACACTCTCTACGGTTTGTACGGGGGTGGAGGTTCAAGAGCTGCGTTGTGCTAGCAATGCTCCTGTCTGCCTGTCGACATAATGTTGTATGGCCAGAGATGCCTTGCTTTTTCATTCCACCCCCATCCCCTCGGAAGATTTCGTAGCAGCCATGAATAGCAGGACAGAGAAGGCTGGGACAGTTGCAATCTAAAATCCAGCAGAACACCCCGGTAAGAAAAATACCTAACTCGTGCATAAGATAGAGAGAAAATACCCGAGATATACTCGGGAGAAGCAAAGTAGAGTCGTGCAAAAGAAGTCCACTGCACCCGCACCAGCAGGTTCCAATGCTGTGGCTCTCTTTGTCCATGTGCTCTTCAGGCGTGTTCAAGGGAGCCCAGACCAGTGCAAGAGCCAGACATTTCAGGGCAAGAGATATAGGCCCAGAGTCACAAAGATGACGTGGGCAAGCGCAGTAACATAAAGTTTTTGTGTTGTGCTGCATGCCTTCAACAATCTAGCATTGTGCCGTATTCACAATGCCAGGCACTTCCAAGCTACGCATGCACAAAAAAGTTTGCATCGCAGGGCAAAACATTGAGGTGTCATGCTAGCTGCAAATACATACACAAAATGGCGTCAGACAGAGCAACACATTCTGAACACACCGGGAAACACCCGGAACAACGACTCCTAAACCACGAAGTCGCGGAAAACGAAAGCGAAACAACGGTTTCGTTTTCCACGACTTCCTGGTTTTCGTGCCTTAACCACGCATGTGTGAACCATGTACATGCGTGGTTAAGGCACAGAAGAAGGGAGTCGATGCAGTGAAGGAGGAGGTAAGTTGGGCTGGTACTGGGGCTGTTTTTTGGGGGGTAGGGTGGAGTGGGTGGCTCGGGGTGATTAGGGTTTAGGGGGAGGGGGGTCAGGGTTTAGGTTTTAGGGGTGGGTTGGGTTGGGGTGCTTTAGGTTTTAGGGGCGGGGGTGTGGGTTGTGGTAATTTTGGGGGTGGGGGGTTGGGGTGGTTGTGGGGGTGGGGGGTCGTGGTAATTTTTAGGGGTGGGGGCTAGGGGGGAAGCATGCTGGAACCGTGCATGCTGATCACTAATGCCTTTACCAGGAATGCCTTTACAATGAAAAATCATTGTAAAGGAATTTGTGGTAAAGGCATTAGTGATACCAACGAGTTTGTTGTTCCGAACTCGTTGTTGAGCCATGGGTGCTTGAAGCACTTGTGGTTTCAACATATAACCAAACACACCCATAGAGCAGAATGCCTGAAGTAACCCCCAAAAATTACAATTTGTATAGATGACGGAAGCTTGTATGTACTACTCCAAGATGTTGAAATCCTAAATCAATAACAAACAAATTGTACAGAGGTAGAAAAACATACCACAACACAAACCTCTAAAGTGGTAACATCAACTGCAAGAACATGTATCCTGCAGTCTCAGAATCTTGAGAATCAACATGAATTTGCAGTACGAATCCACAACACACAGGAGAACAGAGTGGAAGTAGTGAAGGAAGGACTATCAATACTACATAATGGTCTGCAGGAGACAAACAATTCCTTAAAAGCCACCATGTCTCTGCCAGACAAAATTATGCCCTAACACCTTATGGGTTTTACTCAATAACGAAGGAACTATACAATTTTTGCCAGCAGTAGTACCAGAGCCAGAAGCACTAATTGGTGCCAGAACTCTGTGACTCTGCTGCTCTCTGTTCCCTTTTTTGTTTCCATTTTTGCATCAACCATAGCACAGAAATATGTAGATATCTCCTCCAAATGTTGCAGATGTGTCTTCTTCTTCAGTATGCACTTTGCAGCAGCATCAAGATTCACTTCACCCCAAAATGAAACATGATCACATTAAAATACAAGTGAAACTCATGTATCGATGGACATAATACAATAGAAAGATATATGTACACTTCTGAGGTATGGTTTCACTCTACATAATGCTGACATTAAAATAATACATTTCTATGAATAAATTAAGTCATATATGTAGGTAAAAAACACCATAACTTACTGTCACTTAAATGTGAAGGTATCAAAGGAACATTGATATCACTATACTTCATGGAGAGACAGGTCTACAACTAATGACTGATAATGGCCAACAACCTCAGATATGCCACTTACGTAACCAACTTACACCTAAGTGCCTAATATATGTTGCATCATTTATATGTGTAAAACTCATGCTGACTCGCAGTATGGCTGCTGTAAAACAACACCATGGACCCAGAAAGCCTCAACTCAATAACAAGAGCAATCCATTGATATGTACGTATGCTTTGATTTTCAACATGCTTGGTTCACATTACAATTGTGCATCTTAACAGTAAGATGGTAGTGTAGGGCTCAAATGCCCCTCATGCTCAGTAATTATACATGTTTGGAAATTAAGATGCTGTGCATACTTCAAAAATAACATATGCCATTAGTTGCCAAATGTTAACAGACGTGTTGCACACAAAATTGCATTCATCTTTCAAATGCTCTTCATGAGAAGAAGCCAAATGACTGAACTCTAATTGACACTACCCACCAGCCCAGGAAATCACATCACTGCACCATGCTACCCTAACAGGGCCTACTGTTTCTGAGTTACACAGCTGCGTGGGGGATGTTCGCTGTGGCAGCACAGCAGGCAGCCCTGTCTGCACCCATTAGCGCCTGGAATGTGCATAGCCCCAGGAATCTGGTTCAGACCAGGGCCCAGCCATACTCTCCAGCTCTCCTTAGGATTCTCAACCACCAACACTGTTCCACCAACAGCTTCTGAGTGGTACCTCACACCAAATTAGAAGCTTTACCATGGAGCTAGTGACAGTTCACTTGCTGCCACCCCCTCCATATCATCAATGTTTGGAACACCCACTCCCAACACACATGCCACACAAGCACCAAAAATGCCAACACACAACCCTAAACCATCCACTCCATCAATCCAGCATGTCAACAAACACTACCATGCATACATACTTCTCAACACAATATCAGTCAGCAAACAAACATAAACATTACAAATATGGCACCTGCTGATCAGTGATGCTCCCAACGTCCTCTGCATCACACAAAGCTTCTTGAGCATTGTCATTGCAATTCAAATGGCCTACAAGATTGCTCAGCAGGAACACTTTCACAAGTAAGGAGGACATACTGCCAAACCAAACACCTTGGTCAGACAGTGCAAGTGTGTCTGCCAGTGTGTAACATAGGTGGTTGTCAGAAAGGTGGGCCTTCAAATAAACTTCCCTATGTCTATGAAGAGATCCACTGCATTCACTCCTTGGATATGTACAGTACAGGGCAGAACACACAGAAATCTGTAATTATCATTAAAAAAATGAAATAAGGGAGTTGTCACATTTTGATGCCTGCTTTCAAGTGGCATTCAAGTTATGTCTACGCCATATCTATTGCTGTTTTTTTGTTTGAGCTTTGACACAAAAGTCATGACTTTGTGTAAAGTATGTACCGATTGGCAACCATAGGACATCCCCCGTATGCTGAGTGATACAAAGGTGTGGTTGACCCTGATATGCCTAACTGTTTATCACCAAGAGAAGGACATCCCTATTTTGCAATAGTTTGTAATTACTAAAACATAAATTGCTTTGGGTGTGTGTTACAAATGTATTGTAAATATTACCCCAGTTTTTGTTTAGGTTGGTACTACACTATGTTACACATTTAGAGCAACAGGTTGACACACACATAAATGTATACCGATCCAGTCACATACAAGCATTTGACTGCTAAACACAAACCTATTACAATTAGGAAATTTACACCACATTTGTACAATGGCTTGTATGTATAATAAAGGGGAATAACCATAGTAATGGACTGGGATAAGTACACATGGTCTAAAAACAGAGAGGCAGCCACACCAAGTTAAGTGTCAAGTGTGCAACAATGTGACTTAAAAGGATAGTACCGTAATAAAAAGGGACACATGAATGATGTAGCAGATAATTCAATCAATAAAATATGCCCATATTTACCATCAGAAGAGGCACCAACATTCAAAAGCTCAGGATTGATAGGTTCTGTCTCACCTTGAAAACAACAAAAATACATATTTTTGATGGTGTTATACCTTTATATACTTCCTTAAAATATACATGGTAAGACACAAAGGTCCTGATTCTGAATGGTATCATGAAATGCAGTGCAGGAGCCAAAATGCTGGGATGTGCTGCATGACAAGAAGAGTGCAAGAGAGTGACATATTGACATTGATATGACACTGTTCCCCTCTCCCTGGCTTTGACGCTGATTTCATCAGCCATGCACCAGGCACATAGTTTTGCACCACAAGGATAGGGTGTGTGCATGAGTCTAGCATAGGTTTGTATAATAAGGGTACCCTTCTAAGATAAAATATTATGTTTAGACAAGTGAGAACACCATTTTCCTGCCACTTTGTATGTGTGCTGTACTGTGCAGCACACATTCAAAGTTTGATAAGCACAGAAAAATTGACATATTTCTCTTTATGATGCCTGCTTTTCAGCGTAAGTAATTTCTGTGCAAAATCCCAGTCCACTAATGTTAGTGAATGTGGATTTGCATCAAAAAGCATGTGTGTGTGCATGGAAACTCACTTGTAGCACCCATGTAACACCCCCTTGATGCTAGGTAATGCAAAGTCACATTTAGCCCTGCTGTGTCACTTTTCCGTAGAAAACAAAACATATACCAATTTACGTTGGTTTGTCAATTACTCAAAATGTTTATCACTGGTTGAGCATTAAACAAAGTAATGCTAAGCCAATACTAAACCTTTGTGACAGTGGCCCATGAATCTTCAGAAAAGAGTCAATGTTAGGCATCCAGAGATATGTGTTGTAACAGTTGTATGACATTTACATACAATGGCAGATGAAAAACAATTAGTTAAACTGTCTGTCAGGTCATGCTGAAAAAGGATTATTGAAACACACATTTTAAACTCCTACATTTTGTCCTGATACATTTGATTAATCATCTCAGTATGAGTTTCCAAATGATGTGCATGTGACATACATTACAAAACAATTACTTTGATTGCAAAATATGATTAATAAAATGTTCACCAAATGAGAATTTTTTAATGGCTATGTCAAAAAGATGCACAGGAACGGAACTTACCTACAGGTCCATTCACTTCAATGGCAATATGGTGCAGCAGATCCTTTTATGAGCCACAATGTCCGCCTATCTGTTCTAGACTTGTTTCATGGTGTGTTCAACATCATGGGTCTGTAATACATTATAGGCAACACGTGACAACCTGTTCCTTCTCTCATTTATTGGATATCCCTGACCATTACGCCCTCCCTGCAGCCAATATCCTAGGAAGGTAATGGACTATGCAAAACAGCATTACTTCTATTTGTTCAGAATCAAATATGGTCCATAAAACGTGTGTGTCCCCCTCCTTTCCTGATCTATGTGCCTCACGAGACATTATGATGTAAATATTGATGTCAAGCCAAGTAAATCTGATGAGCAATGTCGATTGGATGGTTTCAAAATACTGTCCCAGGCAAACAGCACCACGTCCACTAGGCCTCCACACAATTGTAAATCTCTGACCTTCAGAGGCAAAATCAATCTGCATCTCCTAGGAGATCCTTGAGAATTTTGATCCTCCTGCTACATTTCTAACTGAGTCAGACATGGAGAACATGTCAGGACATACCCATCTCCTACGTCATGCCAGTGGAATTTTGCATTGCCCGACTTTTGACATCTTTGGCGTTACTTTGCGTTGAAAAAGTCATGTGCATGTAGATCTTTATTGTTCGAAATAGTAAGAAGGCTTTGCTCTTTATGTTATGTTATGTTAAGTTACCCATAAAGCGCATGGCTACCTGAAGGCCTCCCAGCGCTAAAGGACAGAGCTCTATAATTATGTCTACAAAACAGAACATTTTAGAACAGCCAGGTTTTTAATGCTTTCTGGAAATTAAATGAATGACTGGTTAACCGAAGGCTACGGGGGAGGGAGATCCACAGTTTAGCTCCAAGATAAGCCATTGTGGTGCCTCCCCATCTAGATTTTTTAACTTTGGGTTATGGTGGCAAATACTGCTGATGCAGACTTAAGATCTCTGACGGGAGTATAAAAAGAGGCAAAGGTCTCAAGATGGGGGGGCCTCTATTGTATAGTGACCTATGGATACAGCACAGGGTTTTAAACGCTATGGTCTGTTCTACTGGGAGCCAATGAAGTGAGGAAAGGGTGGTTTTAACCAACGCATACCTAGGTATTTCTAGGAGAAGGCGGGCTGAGGCATTTTGAACCACTTGTAATTTCCTTTTAACATATTTAGGAGAACAAACAAATAGTCCATTGCCATAGTTCAGTCGAGAAATAACGAGAGCTTGAATGATTAGTCTTTTTACGAAAAACAGGAATATAGCAAAAATCGTCCTCAGAAGCCTCATTAAACTGAAGCAGGTGGCAGAGATTTTGTTTAGCTTGATGTTCCAGAGTAAGTTGGGAATCTAGCCAAACTCCTAGACTTTTAATATGATTCTTAGGAGCAGGCAGCTCCTCCAAAGAGATAGGAAGCTTGGGGTTCGTGCCCGGGCGAGGACATTGACCCGATATCATTACTTCTGTTTTATCTCCATTTAATTGGAAAATAATTTAATTCATCCATCTTGACACTGCCTGTAAACAAAGAGACAATGAGCGTTCATCAGGACCTGAATTGGAGGAAAAAAAAATCACTAGCTGGGTGTCATCTGCATAAGAATCTAGGGAGATTCTGAATGGCTCCACTATGTTGGCCAGGGGGGCCATATAAATATTGAATAATGTAGGACTGTGGGAGGAGCCCTGTGACACACCACAGTTGCACATAAACTTGCTGGAAAGATAGGAACGATCAAGAACCTGAAACGATCTTCCCTTCAGAAATGAAGAGAGACAGCTTAGTGCGCCTCCCTCGATTCCCATCTCCTTCATCCTCTGACACAGCAAATGGTGATCTACTGTATTGAAGGCCGCACTGAGATCAAGGAGTACAATCGCTGTCAGTTGCCCCTGATCCATACGCTTCCTGGCCTCTTCCATGATGGTGATCAAGGCGGATTCAGTGTTGTGTAAAGAACTGAAACCCATTTGGGTAGGATGAGGGATGTTGTTATCCTCTAGAAATGTCAAGAGTTTATATATGTTGACCAGGATAAGATGAAGGCCGAGATTCTGAAAGGTGTCACACAGCGCAGTGAAGTAACCAAAAATGCTGTGCTGTGTGATGAGGTGAGAGCAGGAGAGCATCAGAATCCCAGAGATATGGTACTCTCTTCCCCTCTACCCAGGACCGGTGCAAGATTTAGCTGCTGTGTGCCAAGCACAGACCCTAGCACCACAGACTTATGGTGTGTGCGTGAGTCTAGCATATGGGAATGGTACCCTTCTGGTGCAAAATACTATGCCTAGGCATGTTTTGAAGATCTTTCTACTTAGTATGTGTGCTGTACAGTGCAGCACACATGCACATTTTGCAATACACAGAGGAATGGAAACAATTATCAATTTGGCTTCTGCTTTGAAAAGCCTTTATTTCACCAACCCTTGTTTATTAATATTAGTAGATAGGGTTTAGATTGAATAAGCTTGGGTGGTTGCATGAGAATGCCCATGAACCACCCATCTTACGCCCCCTTGGCAGTACGGAACACAAAACAGTGCTTAGCGCTGCCTGACAATACTCCTTGGGTTGTTTCCAGAGCAAAATCATTTTTGCAATGGAAGGTAAATAGGAAAATATGAGAGTTTGTGCGGGTTAGGATCTCTTTAGTCACATTTGAGCATCCCACCAATGTGTGACATTCTTCCCACCAGTCTCCATTTGTACAGGACATTTATGGAATCCCATGATAGATACCTACTAGACATAATTGTTAGGAATAGGGCTGTTGGTTGAGGAGGGGGTTGGATGACCCACAATGGTATCGGCATTTACCCTGTACTTCACCCCCTCTAGCTCCACAAAAAAGCAGTCTTTCAAAATATTGATGGAATGTCTATGGTCTAAATGCAACACACAGGCAGTGACATATTGCAAGCATAACAGAAGGCAAGTCCAAACAAAATTTAGTTGAAAGTTTTAGATGTAGTAAATTGCTTGACATAACAACTACAAAAAGAAATGATGGTAGGACAAGACTTATATTCTTTAAAACTTTAGGGTTAATGACTGTTGCATTACAGGTCCAAGTGCCAGATGCAGTCCTCCTGTTGCATGTAACCAAGTCAATGGCCTAAATATGTGCAACTGCTATGGGGGAGGAGTCAAAACATGAAGTGGATGTCCGCCTCTTGGAGATGACCCTCATAATCTGACAAAATGTGGAGATTATTAGGAAGAATGAGTAAAGTAAATTGGGGCAAGGCTGCAGGGGGAGTTCAAGGAGGCAGCATATACATTGGGGAGTTGTAGGACAGTGATTTATTTGTTTGCATATGTTTTGTTTTGTTGAAAGTCCAGTTTTACATAGTTGGGATATGTGGCCAAAAGAGTTCCACAAGACTGGACATATATATGACAAAGAACTGGTTGACTATATTTGCAGCTGTTGATTGAATGTAGCTAAAGATGCTGCACCGTCGGTAAGATATGTGTATGCACTTTGGACATGTAGACTAGCATGTGTGTCCTGGTCTCTGTTCTGTTCTCAGAGCATTTTTTTTTTATGAAATGCTTTATTACAAAAATATTTTGAGCATCAGGACAACTTTAGCACAACAGAGATACCGTTTTGGAGGGGCATGGGGTTAGGACATATTCAGGCTAACTCCAAGTGCACCACGCACATGTTTGCACACTTTCTGTCCCTAAGGCTTTCATCAGGAGGCAAGCCTACTAGGCCTTGGAGTCACTGTGATAGTCCTGGGTTCATCATGAGAACAAATTTGAGACAGCAGGGTTACTATTAGTGTTCCCTGAAAGCTTCAGATAGCAATGCAGTCCTTCTAGGTACAACAAAACATTGGGCCAGATGTATGAAAGCATTTTGCATTCGCAAACAGTGCGAATACCCGTTTGCGAATGCAAAATGCCATTTGAGAATGTATGAAATACATCCTGAACGCAATTTTAAGGAATCGCAAAAAAAGCGATTCCTTAAAATTGCGACCTTGTTTAGAGAGTCGCAAAGTACGACTCTCTAAATTAGAAATCGCAAATAAGGATTCCTTATTTGCGATTCCTTAGCACATGTATGAAGCAATTCCTAAATGCGATTTTGGCATTTAGGAATCGCTAATTACCACCAAGTTGAACTTGGTGGTAACCATGTGCAAAATTTAAAAATGCATTTAAAATGCATTTTTAAATTGTACATGTAAAGCACGCATGCCCTTTTGGCATGTGTGCACCTTACATGTCCTCAAAACATTTTTTGGGGTGCAGCAGAGGGGGCCTTAGGCCCCCAGCTCCCTGGGCTTTTGGATTTCCAAAATTGTGATTTCTGGTTCAGAAATTGCAATTTTGGAAATGCAAAAAATTCGGCCCATAGGTGCGAATTGGGCCAGTATAGCAATTTGCGATTCGGTAATAGCATTTGCGATTTTTAAGAAATCGCTATTACTGATTTGCAAATGTGATACATGGCACTTTGCGAGTCGGAAATAGCGATTTCTTAAAAATCGCTATTTCCGAGTCGCAAAAGGCCTTGAAGATACATCTGGCCCATTGTTCTTTTGTACACAGCAGGCCACAGCAATAGCCATCCCTCTGAGAGACCATCTATAGGTGAAGTTTCTTACATGGATAATGGCACCGAGAATCTTATTTTCATACACAGTACCTCCTTGGAAGCAGGATAAATTTCTTGACCATTATATTTGTTGCCCTTGATGTTAACTGCTCACCCTGCCCTGCCTCCAAAATGCCTGCAAATATAATGCTGGGATGACAAGTCTTTTGCACAGAGCACAGCAAGTTCAATTGCAATTTTGGCCGGTGGCTGCTCCACCCTACACCCCTCCTGCCCGTTGATGACCCATCCGGGCATGCCTAATACTCTTCTGATGTGTCTGTTTGTGAGTTATTTGCAGAGTATAACTTGCTGCCTACACCTACGCATGTGACTCAGGACTAGGCTACAAGTGAAGGACCAGGCTACAAGTGACAAAAACCTAGAGCATACAGATGCCTATTGTTAGACCTGGCAGCCTTATGGTGGTCACCCCTAAGTTTTTGCCTGCCTCCCTCCACTGTTTTTGTTGGTTTTAGGACTCTGCACACTTTACCGCTGCTAACCAGTGCTGAAATGCCTATACAGATGGTGACATTGGCTTATACCAAATTGGCTTATTTAATTTACTTATAAGTCCAGAGGAAAGTGCACTACATGTGCCTAGGGCCTGTAGATTAAATGCTATGAGTAGGTCTGTAGCACTGATTGTACCACCCACATAAGTAGCCTCTTAACCACGTCTCAGGCCTGCCATCGCAAGGCCTGTGTGTGCAATTTCACTGCCAATTCGACTTGGAATTTAAAAGTACTTGCCAAACCTTAAAATACCCTTTTTCTACATATAAATCACCCCTAAGGAAGGCCTTAGGTAACTAATAGGGCGGGGTGCTATGTAAGTAAAAAGCAGGACATGAGCATATGTGTTCTATATGTCCTGGTAGTGTAAAACTCCTACATTTGTTTAACACTGCTGTGAGGCCTGCTCCTTTCATGGGCTAACATTAAGGCTACCCTCATAAGCTGTTTGAGTGGTAGATTCTGATTAGAAAGGGGTAAATAGGTCTGATTTAGTATCCAAAGTCCTGCTGACTGGTAAAGCTGGATTTTATATTATTATTTCAGAAATACCACTTTTAGAAAGTGAGCATTTCTCTGCACTTAAAACTTTCTGTGCCTGACGATCCAGTTCTGGGCTGGGCTGGTTGACACTTCCCTTGTGCATTTCACCTAGAGAACCACAAACACAGGATGCTTAGTCACACCTGCACACATCTGCATACTGAGTGGGTCTTCCTGGGCTTGAAGGGTGGAGGACCTGACACTTACATTTGAGTGGCCTGCCCTCACACAATGGACTGCCAAACCCCCACTGGGACCCACGCAGACAGGACTGTAATAAAGGGGTCCTTGTGCACTTCTAAGCCACTCTTTGAAGTCTCCCCCACTTCAAAGGAACATTTGGGTATGTAAACTGTGTCCTTGCCCCTACCAACTCAGACAATTCCTGTCAAGATACTTCCTGGGAAAGAAATTCTGAACCAGAACCTGCAACCTGCTAAGAGAAGCTGCCTGGCTGCCCAAAGGACTCACCTGACTGCTTTGCTGTAAAAGACTGCTGCCTTGCTCTTTCCCTGCTGCCTTGCTGCCCTCTGGCTCTGCTGAGAAGTGCTCTCCAAGGGCTTGGATTGAGCTTGCCTCCTGTTTCCTGAAGTCTCAGGGCCAAAAATCCATCATCTCTGCAAAGAACTCCTTGTGCGGCAAAATCAGACCCACAGCCTGCCAGAGTTGATGCACAGCCTGCCCTGCAGTGAAAGAATCACTGCATCGCCGAACCCGATCAACGCAGCCCGGCTCCCTCAGTGGAGAATGACGCAGCACCAGCGTTGCGACCAGAACTTCGACGCATGGCTCACTAGATCGACACATCTCTAAGCTGGAACGATGCAGCCCGACTTCCTGAGAGAGGAATCATCGCAGCGCCTGCCATGCGACAGTAATTTCCCCGCATCACCCACCGAATCGATGCAGCTCCTGTGACTTTGTCCTACATGCCCAGGATTTCTCAGCATCATCCCCGGGGCATCCAAATACCCCGCAACCCAAAGAGGATCCATGCCTCCACACTGGAAATCGACACAAAGCCCTTCGGGGTGGACACGCATCAACGTGTCGTCTGTGTGTGCTTGCAGAAACCGACGCATAACTCCCCATTTTAACGCATCTCCTCCTCTGCGGTCCCGTGCGGATAATTTTGACACAACCCAGGTACATTGTGCTTGCAAGAGACAGTTAGTGCTTTTTATGAACTAAAGGCTCCATTTCTCGTTACAAAAGTGATATTTCAACTTGTATTTATCAAATCTTGATCATTTTGACCTTAATACTCAGATAAATATTCTATATTTTTCTAAACCAGTGTGGTGTATTCTTTTGGTGCTTATACTGTGCTTTTGCATGATTTATTGCACAAAAACTTTACACATTGCTTTCTAAGTTAAGCCTGACTGCTCAGTGCCAAACTACCAGAGGGTGGGCACAGGATAATTTGGATTGTGTGTGACTTACCCTGACTAGAGATAGGGCCCTTGCTTGGACAGGAGGTAACCTGACTGCCAACCAAAGACCCCGTTTCTAACACATATACATTAGGGTATATGTCTGTCAACTATTTTATGACCAACAGTGCACATCTCAAAACTTCAGTAAGGAAAAGAAATTCAGTATTACACTGTGCAACTTAGCGTGGCACACACCGAGATTTTCAAAGCCATTACTTTATTTATTGATGACACAATATTAATGTTACATAGGGTGCAGTCATTGTATTACTGTTGTGTTGGACCTGGCCCTTTTTGCAGAGTCACCCCTAGTCTTTTTGCCTCCTCAGACAGGAGTCACACCCCAGGGTAGAGTTGGGCACACCACTATGTTGGCTATGGGGGTACTGTCTGTCCCTGGGATACATCTTTGAGCAAACTAAGGTTAGGGGCTGCAAAGATGGTATTCACAGGTGAAGAGAGGGGTTCCCCATGGGTTAGCTTAGTATGGATAGAGGGATCCATATGGAGTCAGTAAGGTGTAGAACTGGAACAAGCCCCTGCTGTTGTGGGCCAGGATCCATGTTCTATTGCCCCAATCAGGGAAGTCCATCAAGGTATTGATTGGTCTGCCCTGGCTTTAGACTGATGTGGGGTTGTGTTGGACATGCCCCTTTATGCAGTGTCTTCCCTAATCTTTTATCTTTTGCCTCCTTCCTCCTATTTTTTTTGACCAGTTTTGTTGGCTTTAGGACTCTGGGCACTTTACCACTGCTATCCAGTGCTAAAGTGCATTAGAGATGCCTAGGGCCTGTAAATCAAATGCTATTAGTGGGCCTTCAGCAGTGGTTGTGCCACCCACATTAGTAGTACTGTAAACACATCCCAGACCTGCCACTACAGTGTCTGTGTGTGCAGTATTGCACTGCCAATTCAACCTGGCAAGTGTACCCACTTACCAGGCCCAAACATTCCCTTTTTATACATGTAAGGTACCCTTATGGTAGGCCCTAGGTAACCCCATGGACAGGGTGCAGTGTATGTTAAAGGTGGGACATGTACTGATATGTGTTACATGTCCTAACAGTGAAATACTGCCAAATTCACTTTTCTCTGTTGCAAGGTCTATCCCTCTCATACGTTAACATAGGGGCTGCCTTTAAATATCCTTAAAGTGCATCTTCCCTATGAGAGCAGATAGAAATATGGAGTTTGGGGTCTCTGAACTCACCATTTAATGAAGTTGGTTTTTAGATTGTTAGTTTGCAAATGCTTTTTTTTTTTAGGAAAGTAGGCCTTTTCTTGCTTAAACCATTCTGTGACTCTGGTTGTTTGTGGATTCCCTGTCTGGGTCAGACTGACAGTTGGGCTGTTTGTGAATCCCCTCTAGACAGTGACACAAAGGGAGCTGGGGTGTAGCCTGCATATCCTGATGAGCCATCTGAGCTAGAGTGGAGGGAGGAGTGGTCACATACACCTGAATGGGCTGTGCCTGCCCTCACACAATGCAGTCTCCAATACCTGGTGTGTGTCTGGGGCCTGGCCTGGAAAAGGAAAGATCTTGTAAGCAACAGCGACTTTCCTTTGAGGTTTGCCTACCTCAAAGGGAGAAAGGGGTATAAGTAGTGGACCCAAAACCTTATACTTTAAATTTCTTCAAGATCACTTCTGGAATGAAAAGGAACCTCTGCCAAGGAGAAGAACTGAAGAGCAAAGGAGAAGTGCTGCCACTGTCTCTGAGTATGCTTTGTTGGTCTGTCCTGCAGTTGCTGCTTCCGCCTGTGAAAGGGGACAAAGACTGGACTTTGTTGTGCACTCCTGCTTGAAGAAGAATCTCCAAGGGCTTGAACTTAGTTTGCCTTCTCTTTTGAGGTCTCGCGCCATCAAAGACTTTCTTTGTCAGCACCTGGACTGTCTGCTGAGACTCCTGCCCTGCCAAATGGTGCCCTATTCAGTCCCTGGGCCCTTGAAAGGTGAAATTGGCAGAACAAAATCTGAAATTGATGCACAGAATGCTGTGCGGGAAATTTTCAACGCACCATCTGCAGCATGGGTAATAAACGACGCGCCACCCGCTTTGTGGCTAAAATCGACGTTCCACCTGCATCGCAGCTGGGAGATCAATGCATTGCGGCTAGAGAAATGCTGCAAACCCCATGCAGTGTGGTTTTCTAACACAGTGCGACCGGGTGTCAACGTCATCTTGAACCTGTGCGGATCAATGGTGCCCCACCTGCAAATTGATGCACCGCCAACCCAACCGGAGAAGAAAACTACACACGGCCTCACTTGCAAGTAAGACCCAACATTGGCTGCGGCTCCTGTTCTCCACTGGGCCAGCAGACGGAAACACTGTTTCCGAAGCGGGGAAAACATTATGTGGCTGGCGGGGAGGTAGTTGCATTGGTGGTCATCTATTGACCGCCAGCCCGTATCTCGCCAGTTTTAACCACTGAGATCGTTATGAGGGCCTTGGTGCCCAACTTGAAGGAGGAGGATTAAATACACCATGAGGTTCAGGGGTATGAGGTAGCTCCAGTGGTGTGCAGGGTCCCTAAGGTGGATTGGGAAATTGGCAGTGGGTCATATTACTTGTAGTGGGAGGGACACTCTACTGGCTCTAGGTAAGAGTGACAGGAAAAGGGGTTCCCCCAAGGTAGAGGTCGTGGTTGTGGAGACACCCCAGAAGAGTGTGGGTTGAGTGTCAGGGACAGTATGGTGCTGTCTCACCAGTCTCAGGAGGGTGATGTGGGGTACTTTTTCAAGGCTGAAGTACTGGATGGTTGGGTAAAGGGTAGTTTGGTTAACACGTATGAGAGGCTGTGGGATGTGATTTCTGGAGACCATATGTCCAGTCATTGTTTTCCAGAGCTATGCCAACACCAGGTGGAGTGTGAGTTCTCTGACCTCAGGGAACGTGCACTGGAGGCAGACCTCAGGGTGATCACCAGAGGGTCTGAATAGGCATTTGGGGGTGCTCCTGAATGCAGTGGTCTAGGTATTTCCCAACCAGGTTAGGCAGAAAAGGCTTGCAGTGTCCCAGGTAGGTCCCAGTGTAGTGGGATGGGTGAGGGATCCCATGTCCAGTCTCAGAGGAGAGGGAATGGGGGCAGGCTGAGTCCCAGGGTGGCTGAGATCCAATCCTAGGGCCTGGAGGGTTCCATAAATGAATGCCAGGAGGGGAGCCTATGATGTACGGTAGGGCCATCTGCCGAGGGAGAAACTGTAGTATCAGAAGAACTTGGGAAGGAGGCAGTTGTAGCCAGTGTCCCACCAGTTCTTGTGTCTGGCAGTACCACTCATAGTGAGTGGGTGCAGAAGTCCAGACTGAAGGTTGAGAGGGGGCTGCAGGCCCCAGTGGAGAACTGGAGGGTCATGTTAGCTCTGAGGTCAGAGCTCTCCAGGCATGACCTTGGTGATACCTTTTTGGGCTGGGAGGGAACCAGGGTCTTCAAGAAGAGGGGCCAGGTGGGCAGAGGTTGGGGTACCAGCACCAGCCAGACTCTCATGCAGCCCTTAGGGATGGTGTTTCCCTTGTGGGGTGTAGGCGTGCTCCCCAGGAAGTCCTGGCTTGCCAGGCAGTGGTCCAACCTGAGGGTGGTGACTCTGGGTTGGATGGTCAGATTCAGGGGGTAAGCTCTGAACTGATGGAAGGTAGGGGTTCTCTCCAGGAAGTCCTTGATTGCCAGACAACGGTCCAGTCTGAGGGTACAGACCCTAGCCTGGAGGGCCAGGTGCAGGGGGTAAACTATGACCTGCGGGGGTCGGTTTGCCCAATCACCCTCCCTTGTGTGACTTATAGGAGTACTCGCCATGGTGGGGGGGTGCAGAACCCTGGGAGTAGGGGCGGGGGAAGGAGAGACTCACCCCTGACCACAGTTCAATCCAAGGATACAGACCCTGAATTGAAGGGTCAGGTTCTGGGTGTCCCCCCTGACCCGGAGAGAGGAACTACTGCTTACAGTGCCCCTTCCATTTTAGATTCCGGGGTGGGCACTCCTAGTAGGGAGGTGCAGGACCCCAGAAGAAAGGGTAGAGGGAGGGAAGCCTCACCTCTGACCCTGGTCCAACCTTAGAGTACAGACCCCAGGTTGAAAGATCAGTTGTTGGTTAACATTCCTGCACTGGTGGGAGAATAGTGCAGGACTAATTCCACAAGCAGCCTGACAAATCTGGACTATGTGGGTGCCACTCCTAGGGGGAGGGTACAGAGCCCCAGAAGGGAGGACCAGTGTCAGACTGTCATCTCTGACCTGGTGAAAGGGAGAGTGGTCAAAGGACGCCAGGCACCTGGGGCTACTGCCCTACACTCTCTACAGTCACAGTGGTTAGACAGCTTTGAAAGGCCTGGCTCTCATCCTTGACAGCTGTCAGTAGCCACTGTGGCAGACAGAGTTGCCCCTAGGTGGAACAGGAGCACCACCGACCCAACCGGAGAAGAAAATGATGCACGGCTTCACTTGCGAGTAAGGAATCGATGCATCGCTGACGTTCCCGACACACGCTCTCTTGTGCGGCTTTATTTTTTAAGCAAACCAGGTGTTGTGTAAAATCAATGTTTCCATTGTTTTCTAGGGAGTAAGACTCTTATTCTTTTGAAAATTCATATTTTGACTTGTGTATGTTGTTTTTTGTTGTTTTGGTCTTGTTTGCTTTAGATAAATATTACCTATTTTTCTAAACTGGTGTGGTGTCCATTTTGGAGTGTGTTACTGTGTGTGTTGGCACATTGCTTCCGGGATAGGCCTTCCTGCTTGTGCCAAGCTACTAAGGGGGTGAGTTGGGGTTAACCAGGTGTGTTTCTCCTCTGCCCTTACTAGAGTGAGTTTCTTTGCTTGGACAGGGGATAACCTGACTGCCAACCAAAGACCCAATTTCTAACATGTTTCCCTAATGGATTAGCATGCAGAAGCACACATTTGACAACACAGCAGTGACAATGATGTTGTAATTAGTTTTCCAAGTATTGATGTGTTTAAAGGTGTACATAACATAGATTTGTAGATTTTACATGTAATTAAATTGTTTTGACAATGATCATGTGTCCATTTTTGTATGCACATATACCTTGCAATTACATATTTCTGTTAATTGTTGAGCAAACATATTACTTTACATTTCTACACAGCAGAAAGTAAAATATGTGTACATACAAATTATGAACTGAAAAGAATTGTCAACATAATATTTTCGACGTCTTACACCTTCTTGAGATTCTATGGCCTGATTCTCATTTGTATTGATGTTATCTTCAACACCGTTGTCATTGCTTCAACTTTCTTTGTGTACATCTACAGACCTTTTCACATCCATGTTGTGTAATGCACAGCACACTAAAGCAATCTTAGCAACAATATGCGGTTTGAAAAAATGTTTACCACCAGACAGCTCTACGCATCTGAACCTGGACTCCAATATTCCAAAGATCCGTTTGATGATGTTACAGGTCCTACAACGCACAACATTATAAGCTTCCTGTGATGGTATTTTCGGTTTAGCAAATGGTGTTAACAGCCAAGGCTGTAGTGTATAGCCCACATCACCTGAGAATAAATTTGGAAAACAAATTAGTGCTGTAACATAGGACTATGCTTGGTATAATTTACTATAGATGTGGACATTTGACATTTCTGCATGATCTATATGTCTGTTTTTTATTATTATATGTGTTCCTTGGTGTGACATATTCTTGATGTTTAAATTACCTACTAATACATCTTCTCCATATGGTCCATGTTCCAAACGGCCATTAATGGTTGAATATAAATGAATCATGCGATCTGCCCCAAAACTTGGCTACAACATTTGTAAAGCAGTACTTATCATCACATATTCCTTGGACATTAATGGAGTATGCATGCTTCATATTATGATACAGATGGGCTGTGTCTGCTGGTGCGAGCAAATTCACATGTATGCAGTCAGTGGCACCCAGGACATTTGGGAATTGCACAATTTGATAAAATCCTTGCTTCACTTGTCTCTGTTCCATTGTTGTATTGGGAAATGTCGGATATGGCGCCATTATTTTGAAAATGGCATCTAAAGCAAGGGTGAGAAATGTTGATACTGCACTTGGGATACACCTGCCAATGCTGCTGAGGTATTCTGGAAAGATCCTGATGCTATTATTTGTAGTACTGCCATGATCTTTACATGTGGCGGTATGGCATATGCCCTGCTGGTGCGTGGCACAAGTGCTGCTCCAATTTGCTTTAGGAGATCATTATCATTTGCCTGGTGAGCCGGTATCTCTTCAATATTGTTGTTCACTCTGCTCAAAGTAAGAAATCCTCTGTTGTAAATATTTTCATTCCACTGTTTGTAATGTCTTGCCACAGCAAGTAAACAATGGCGATCTCTTATTATGACTATCTCCATGGTGGTGTGGCAGGCAACAAAGGTCTGGTTGTGTATGGTGGATTGTTCACTAAATAACCCAACTTTTGCTCCTTCTTTTCAGATGTGCTATATTTTTACACACTTCTCTTTTGCGCTGCTTTGCATCTCTTTGTTTGGCTTTTGAGAATGCTTTTATAGCGCCATTTATCATCAGTACTTGCATGTGTTCCACCCATCCACACCTATAGCGCATACATTATTTGGTTTTGAGCACAGTGCAATGCAAACTACATCCTACACCACTCATACATTAGAATACGGCACAAAATGCGGGCGTTTGTTATGCTTAGTCACGCAGGCGCCATTGCAAAACGCTTGAGAATCTGGGCCATAGTCTGTATTCAGCAGCTTGCTCCCATTTATTAGCACAGTTTTGCACCAAAAAGGTTAATTATGGGCCTCAATTTTGGAAACCAGTCCTTCTATTTCATTTTCATTTTAACAATCCTCTGATGGGCCATGTCAGAGATCTGCATTGGTGTGGGCGAAATTCAACTTATGCCACCCTATTTTTGTTAAGTTGGTTATTTTAGGTTACATTTATATTGCAAAAGACCATTATTACATTATTTTTGTATAATTACATATTGTTTGTTGTAAAAATTAACAGTGAATGAGACAATTTGTTGTAAAAATTTGGCACAGATGCACAGGAACAACAGAACTCTAGTGACTGTTGTTCGCTCTACTTTTGTTTAAATGCAGTTTCATATTAAAAATTGACACCAAGAACATATTTCACATAAAAATATATTGCACAATGACAGATTTGCTTTTTCATAATTATAAATATTTTTGCATAATTTTGACAGAATTATGCATAAGCAAAATATACACATTTTGCACACCCCTAATCTGAATGATCCCACCAACTAAGCAGCAAGGGATTACAACATGATTTCTTCCCAGTACAAGACCTTCATCTTTGACTGACAATTTCTTTCTAACATTGAATGGTACTTGAAATCTTAGTTTTGCCTCAGGCATTCTATATGACAAGAATTGCACCAGAGACCATCAACTGTTGTTCTGCACAGCCTCTTTCATAACCTTCAGATACTCAGAGTTATTAGCTGAAGTTTTTACATCAATATTTCAGAAGAGTTTTGGCCTGGAGTTTTAGCTAATGATACGAACATACTCTAATTTCTTTTGATTGCTCCTCTGCTTCATTGGTAGCCACTAGAGGGTGGTCTGGTGGATTTAATTTGCTAGAGCAGTACCCAACCTCAAAATAGAATTCCTGGTAACATTCAGATGGCGTGAGTGCCCTGCTCGTACAGGCCACTAAACCACTTTGCCAATTGACTGCAGCAGGACTGCTACAAGGTTGTTGGATTTCTCATCCTCTGATAATTAAGGGCCTGAGTATGAGCTGGGTGGTTGAACCGCCACCACTCCAATACGGTGGTGGTGAGGCAGCTGTTATGGTACCAGCCTCACCACAGTTGTATTACGATGTTTCAAATCGGCTGACCCACTGAAATATCTTACTAGGATGTTTCCAACAATCAGCCCACTGGAAACAATGCAGCAGCATTGGCTACGACTCCCTTAGTGAGCCAAGACCAATGCCGTCACACACAACATCCTCGGAATGCGCACTGTCTGTCATAGCAGACTGTGGGAATTCCAACGGGGCTGGCTGAGGGGCCCCTGCACTGCTCATGGCCTGCTCGTGGGCAGTGCATGGGCCCCCTGTGGCTTCCAACTCTGCCTTTATGCCAGCCTTTTCATGGTGGGGACCACGCCATGAAAGGGTCTGATGTCAAGGAAAGTTGTGATCAGCACGGTGGTGCCTAATTTGGCGCCTCGTGGCTGACCACAACTTTGATCTCCTCCAACCCATCAGGATCCCTAATCTTGGCGGAGGTTGTTGCCTCCTGGTGGTCTGACCACCAGGATCGTAATCAGGCAGTCAGAACACCAGGATTGCGGTGGTCTGACCACCACTGAGGGTTTGAAGGTCGAGGACTGACACACTCGTAATGAGGGCCTAAGTATCCTTGGAGAGAAGAATGCTCTGCTACAATTGCTGTGCTGGATCTATTAGAAAAGATACCCCTTCTATGATTGCTGCGTAGAAGCACATCAGGCCTGAATTTTAAATTGATCTTCTCATTGGTCAAGCACACAGAGTTCCCTCGAGTGCTGTGAAATGCCACATGAAGCCACGCACAGTTCTGGTGAAACCACTCTTTTATATAAACTGAAGATTTAGCAGCCACCTGAATGCAATATGAGTTTATAGAGTCTACACTTTGACTGGTGGAAGGGTTGGGGAGTTAACAGACTACATCCAGATGCCATCAGGGGGAAGCAGAGGGTCCTATGTATATTATTTTCTCTTTATGTTTGTACACCAGAAGAATGTTTGGATTCGTCCAGGAAGGCCATTTCAGTGGGAGTTACACTGTTGTGTTTATTTTGTGGCTGCATTCTGCTTGAATACACAATTACACCTTCAGTAAATATTCACCTTGTAGAGCTTAAATTTTTTTGAGCGCAGGACATTTTATTAACGACAAGCGATTGAGGATCAAATTGAAAGACCCCATTTGCAGCTTTTCCTTTTTGTGAATCAGCAATTGCAAAAGTAATGGACAGTGCTGCCAACCTATATGTACATTATGGCGGTCATTACAACATTGGCGGTAAAAGCCGCTTACCGCCGTGCAGAAGACCGGCAACACACCGCCGTGGATTTCCGCCACAGCTATTATGACCCACATTTCGGAATCCGCCAAAATTCAGACACCCACACAAGTCTGCCACACCAAAGGTCAGTGATAAACTGGCGAAAACAAAACCTCCACCGTCACGGCAACAGGAATACGCCCACACTATCACGACACGCGCTCAAAATACACACACACACATACAAAACACTACCACATTGGACAATTCGAAATACACACACCTGATACACATATACACACCACTCCCACACACCCATTACAATATAAAACACACACCCACATCACCCACAAACCCCCACGACCACAAATTCCGAAAGAAGGCCAGAGAGAGACAGCATCAGCAAGAACAACAGCATCCACAGGTACACAACACCATCACCCACAGAACTTCCACGCATCTCACACAACACACCACTACATATCAGCACACTTATCACCACACACTCCACCCCACACATCACCTACACCACCCCATGGTATGGCAAAGACACCCCAGTTCTCGTAGGAGGAGCTCAGGGTCATGGTGGAGGAAATCGTCCGGGTAGAGCCACAGCTATTCGGAGCACAGGTGCAGCACATCTCAATTGCAAGGAAGATAGAGCTATGGCGAAGAATAGTGGACAGGGTAAACGCAGTGGGACAGCACCCAAGAAATCGGGAGGACATCAGGAAGAGGTGGAATGACCTACGGGGGAAGATGCGTTCCGTGGTCTCAAGACACCACCTGGCGGTTCAGTGGACTGGTGGCGGACCCTCACCTCCTCCCCCACAACTAACAACATGGGAGGAGCAGGTCTTGGTGATTCTGCGTCCTGAGTGCCTCGCAGGAGTAGGTGGAGGAATGGACTCTGGTAAAACAAATCTTAATTATTACATCCCCCACCCTACCTGCATGCTATCACATACCCCCACCCTCACCCCCAGCATCCCAACTCCTCACATATGTCCCAACATCACAAACCACCCATCCCAACACCCAGCCCTGCATGCAACAACAAAGCATGGACACCCATCACTAAAGCATGGCCACTGCACATACCCATACAACCCCCTAAACCATCATCACACAAGGTCCCAGACAGGAATGCAAGCACTGGGGTACACGGTCACCCACCCATTGCACACCATGACCCACACAGATGTAATAACCATCCTTTTATACCCCTGCAGGACCCCTACCCAACGTCACCGGACAGCAGGGTACACACATGTCCACACCACCAACAGAAGAGGCCCACAGTGATGACAGCAGCTCTGTCCATCTGGATCTAGATGACCAGCCCCACCCATCGGGGACCTCGGGACAGTCGGTTCCCATCACCCAGTAACAGGCCACCACAGACCTTCCCCCCTCTGGAAACACCAGCACAGCACCCACCCAGCGGGCCCATACCTCCGTCCCCAGGACACGTCAATCAGCTGTGTGTCCACCACTACAGGGAATCCAGGATAACCCACCACCCCAACAACAACAGGGACATGGGGGCAGTGGTAGTGGGCACACGGTCCAGGGGAAAGAGGCCCAGGAACACAGGGGAACTGAGAGGGCTGCAGTGCGACAGGGGGCGGACAGGCCAAGGGAACCCACTCTCCACGAGGCCCTCTCCTCCATCATGGGAGCCTACCACCACTCCCAGGAGTCGATGGCAATGGTACTGGCCAAGTTTCAGTAGACCCACCGCCTGCAGGAGGAACAGTATATGGGTTTCAGGGAGGAACTCAGAACCATCAGCTCCACCCTGGGCACCATCGTAGGGGTGCTGAAGTACATACTCAACACCAGGAGGGACACTGTGGCACTAAAAGGGGCCCCTGACACTAGCATGGACGATGAACTGCCCACCACCTCTGCCAGCGCTAGTGGACAGGAGGCACCGCCACAGGACCACCACACCAGCACCCCACCCCCTGCAGAGGGAGAACCACCCCGCAAACGGTCCCGGAGATCCAGGACAAAGACAGAGCACGATGCCAAGACCCCCGCCAAGAAATGAGACCACCCTGATTGTCCTCCTACTGTCCAACTTTGTCACCCTGTCCATACTTAAACTGCCCCAGCTCCACTTCCTATGCCACAAATCACTTGTGAGACTAATAGACCAGACTCTGCCATCGACATTCCTCCGCCATCACCCCTCACCATTTCACTACCCCCTCCAATATTGAGCACCTAAATAACCACTCTTAAAGCACAAAACAATCTGGAGTCTGTCTGTGATTTTGAAATAGTGTATTAGCAATTACAGTGACAAAATGCTCTTTCAATTGTAATGTCAACATACCTATGTCACACAGCTCTAGTCCATGAGGAATCTAAGCAGATGTCACACAGTGGGACCCACATCTGTGAAATCGTAAGGGAAAGTGACAACTCAGTGACCATACACTGGGTGAAAACGCCAGACAGTAGAGAGGTAGTAGTGTTAAAGTACATGTAGTAGGCAGGTCTGTACTCTTACCTGTGTCTCACTGGAAATATTGCTGGATAACTGAGTCCCTGTTGTTCATGTCTTCTTCCTCTGCTTCCTCGTCTTCACTGTCCACAGACTCCACAGCTGCAACAACACCGCCATCTGGACCATCCTCCTGCAGAAAAGGCACGTGTCGTCGCAATGCCAAGTTATGAAGCATGCAGCAGGCCACGATGATCTACTTTGGTGAGTAGAATAGGGATCCACCTGTCATATGGAGGCACCGGAAACCTGGCCTTCAGGAGGCCGAAGGTCCGCTCGATCACCCTCCTAGTTCACCCATGGGCCTCATTGTAGCGTTCCTCTGCCCTTGTCCTGGGATTCCTCTCTGGGGTCAGTAGTCATGACTGGTTGGGGTAACCAGAGTCACCTGCAAATCGTGAGGGACAACTGTTAGACACGCACTAACCTGGAGGGATATCCCCAGACCCAGACAGCCATTCCCACTGACTTGCCTCCAGGTGCTCACCTAATAGCCACACACGGTGCCTCTGGAGTTGACCGATCACATAAGGGATGCCGCTATTCCACAGGATGTATGCGTCATGCACTGAGCCAGGGAACATGGCATTCACATGGGAGATGTACTGGTCTGCCAAACATACCATCTGTACATTCATAGAATGATAACTCTTCCGGTTTCTGTACACCTGTTCACTCCTGTGGGGGGGAACCAAAGCCACATGGGTCCCATCAATGGCACCTATGATGTTGGGGATATGTCCCAGGGCATAGAAATCCCCTTTCACTGTAGGCAAGTCCTCCACCTGAGGGAAAACGATGTAGCTCCGCATGTGTTTCAGAAGGGCAGACAACACTCTGGACAATACGTTGGAAAACATAGGCTGGGACATCCCTGATGCTATGGCCACTGTTGTTTGAAAAGACCCACTTGCAAGGAAATGGAGCACTGACAGCACCTGCACGTGAGGGGGGATTCCTGTGGGATGGCAGATTGCTGGCATCAGGTCTGGCTTCAACTGGTTACACAGTTCCTGGATTGTGGCATGGTCAAGCCTGTATGTGATACTCGCATGTCGCTCCTCCATTGTCGACAGGTCCACAAACGGTTGGTACACCGGAGGATGCCACCATCTCCTCACATGTATCCTGATCAACGCACGCTCTGTCCACAAGCACGCCATTGAACTATGGGACCTCCTGGACTCCACTGCACCGGACGTCGCCATCATCACTGAGACCTGGATGAATGCCTCTTCGGCCCCCGACATCGCCATAGCCATCCCCGACGGCTAAAAGATCTCCAGGAGAGACCGCACCAACCAAGTCGGTGGAGGAATCGCCATCGTCTTCAAGGACTCCATCAACGTCATCACCTCCACCGAAGACACCCCCCTCGCCGCCGAACACCTGCACTTCCAGATCCACACAGACCCCAGGACCACCCTCAGAGGAACTCTCATCTACAGACCCCCTGGACCACGCGCCCTCTTCAGCGACTCTATCACTGACTTCATCTTCCCGCACGCCATTGCCTCGCCGGACTACATCCTCCTCGGTGACCTCAACTTCCACCTGGAACAGAACAACGACCCCAACACCACCACCCTGCTCGCCAACCTCGCCAACCTAGGTCTCAAGCAACTGGTGAACACCCCCACCCACATCACCGGACACACGCTCGACCCCATCTTCTCCGCCAGCAACCACGTATCCTTCAGCCACTCCTCCGTAATACACTGGACCGACCACAGATGTGTCCACTTCACCTTCCGACGCGAGACTCACCACCTCCGCACACAATCCATCCCACGTAGACATTGGAACAAAATCCCAGCAGAACAGCTTCTCTCCACTCTCAGCGACAACCAACCCACCTTCTCCACCGACCCCAACGACGCAGCCCTCAGCCTCACGCATTGGATCACCAACTGCGCAGACAACCTCGCACCCCTCAGACACCTTCCAAGACAGACCAACACCAAGAAACCTCTCTGGTTCACAGACACCCTCAAGGAATCTAAAAAAAACTGCTGCACCCTTGAGAAAGCCTGGCGCAAGGACCACACCGAAGATAACATGTCTGCCCTCAAAAACGCTACCCGCGCACACCACCAACTGATCCGCGCCACCAAAAGAAATTCCTTCACAGACAGACTGGACAAGAACACTCACAACAGCAAAGAACTCTTCAACATTGTCAAAGAGCTCTCCAACCCTAACGCCAACGCCAATGCCATCACGCCCTCACAAGACCTCTGCAACTCCCTCGCCACCTTCTTCCATCGTAAGATCACCGACCTACACGACAGCTTCGGACACCAGACTCAGCCAACCACCACAGAACCTACAACCCCAGCCATCACCCTCAACGCCTGGACTCACATCAGCATGGAAGAGACCAAAGCTACCATGAACTCCATCCACTCCGGTGCCCCCTCGGACCCCTGCCCACACTTCATCTTCAACAAAGCTGACGACATCATCGCCCGCATCTCCAGACCATCATCAACAGCTCGTTTGCTTCTGCCACCTTCCCCGAGAGCTGGAAACATGCAGAGATCAATGCCCTACTGAAGAAACCTACGGCAGACCCCAGCGACCTGAAGAACTTCCGCCCCATCTCGCTCCTCCCCTTCCCTCCCAAAGTCATAGAGAAGACCGTCAACAAGCAACTTACCAACTTCCTTGAAGACAACAACCTACTCGATCGCTATCAGTCCAGATTCCGAGCCAATCACAGCACAGAAACCACCCTCATCTCAGTCACAGACGACATCAGAACTCTGATGGACAATGGAGAAACAGTCGCCCTCATCGTCCTCGACCTCTCGGCTGCCTTCGACACCGTCTGTCACCGAACCCTAATATCCCGCCTCCGCTCCACAGGGATCCAAGGGCAAGCCCTGGACTGGATCACCTCCTTCCTCTCTAACCGCTCCCAAAGACTCTACCTCCCACCTTTCCGCTCAGACCCCACCGAGATCATCTGCGGCATCCCATAAGGCTCTTCGCTCAGCCCGACTCTCTTCAATGTCTACATGAGCCCCCTCGCCGACATCATACGCAAACACAACATCAACATCACCTCCTACGCCGACGATACCCAGCTGATACTTTCCCTCACCAAGGACCCCTCCAGTGCCAAGACCAACCTGCAAGATGGAATGAAAGACGTCGCAGAATGGATGAAACTCAGCCGTCTGAAACTGAACTCAGACAAAACGGGAGTTCTCATCCTCGGAAACACCCCATCCGCCTGGGACGACTCCTGGTGGCCCACAGCCCTTGGCACCGCACTAACCCCCTCAGACCACGCACGCAACCTCGGATTCATCCTGGACCCACTTCTCACCATGACCAAACAAGTCAATGCCGTATCATCGTCCTGCTTCCTCACCCTCCGCATGCTCCGAAAGATCTTCCGTTGGATCCCCGCCGACACCAGAAAGACCGTGACCCACGCCCTCGTCACGAGCCACCTGGACTACGGCAACACCCTATACGCAGGAACCACCGCTAAACTCCAGAAACATCTGCAGCAAACTCAAAATGCCTCCGCCCACCTCGTCCTCGACATACCCTGCAACAGCCACATCTCCTCCCACCTGAGACACCTTCACTGGCTTCCCGTTAACAAAAGGATCACCTTCCGGCTCCTCACCCACGCACACAAAGCCCTCCACAACAAGGGACCCGAATACCTCAACCGTCGCCTCAGTTTCTACACGCCCACCCGTCAACTTCGCTCCGCCAACCTCGCACTCGCCGCCGTCCCTCGCATCCGCCGCACCACTGCAGGTGGGAAATCCTTCTCCTACCTGGCGGCCAAGACATGGAACTCCCTCCCCACCAACCTCAGGACCACCCAGGACCACCTCACATTCCGGAGGCAACACAAGACCTGGCTCTTCGAGCAGCAGTAACCACCGCCCCCTAGCGCCTTGAGACCCTCACGGGTGAGTAGCGCGCTTTATGAATGTTTTTGATTTGATTTGATGGACGGTGCCTATGAAGGACAACAGCAAGGACAGAGTCAAACAACTCAGAGGTACGTACCCACAGTTTACCCAGAACACCAATCATACACAAAAGGTGGCCTGTATGTGTGTTGAGTCTAGGCCTACGTATGTATGACGCAGTTGGAAATGAAGCCATGTGGGCCCCTGAAATGGCGGCTGCCTGACCTCTAAAGTGGGACAATGGATTGTGAGGTAACTGCGCTGCCGTTGTACACCGTCGCGGTAGGCGGTCGAAGACCGCGGCGCAATGCTGCATTGGTTAACATTGGAACCTATGGGTCCCAGGAGCCAATGACGATGTACGCCGGCGGTGACGGTACGCACCGCCATGGACGTGACCGCCATTTTCTATCTGTTCAATCACTCGATACCTGATCTTCGACAGGAGAGGACCTACACTGCAAGTGCTGTTGTGACCTCAGTCTGGAAGACACAATGGCTCGAGTGTCTGGGGAAAGGGCCCCTGCCTTCACATCGAAGGAGCTGGAGAAGCTCGTGGATGGGGTCCTCCCCCAGTACACGCTACTCTATGGTCCTCCAGACAAACAGGTAAGTACACAGGGAGCATGTTGTATGGGCTATGCCTGTGTAAAGAGGGCTGGATGTAAGAAGGAAGAGGGGAGAGTGCTGCGTGCATGAAAGACGGTGAATGCATGTGCCACATGGCAAGGGTAGGGATGGGGGCCAATCACTTTGATGGTGCAGTTGGTAATAACTTCTCTTTTTCCCCTGTGCATTTCATGTAGGTCAGCGCACACCAGAAAAAAGATATTTGGCGTGCCATCGCCAAGGGCGTCCGGACCCTGAGGGTCTACCACAGATGGAGCACGCACTGCCGTAAAAGATGGGAGGACATTCGCCGCTGGAGCAAGAAGACGGCGGAGGCTCAGCTGGGAATGGCCTCCCAACGTGGGAGGGGTGCCTGTCGCACCATAACCCCCCTGATGTTCAGGATCCTGGCGGTGGCCTACCCGGAGTTGAATGGGCGCTTGAGGGCATCACAGAAGCCACAAGGGGGTGATACACTCTCATTCTGCTGACTTTGCACGCAGTGGAGGTGTCTGGGTGGGGGACGTGGGCTGTGGGTTTCCCTAGGCCAGGGCGAGTTCCTAGGCAAGGCCCCTCCGTAAGGCATGTGGCACCCCACCCCACCTCTGTAGAGTGGCAAGTACACCTAGTCATGCCCCTGTGTCATCTATGTGTGCAGATGTCATCCATAGCCTTGTAGGCCATTTCCCAGGAATTGAGCAGTGGAGCCCAAGAGCGCGGCGTAGTGCAGGTGGCTTCTGTGTCTGTCATGTCCGCCAAAGGTAGCGGAAATGCATGCACTCAACATGTCTTTTTTCTGGCTCCCCCCCCTTTTTGTGGTCTCCCTGTTCTTGTGTGCATTAGCATCATCAGGCGGAGGAGCAGTGGCACCGGAGCACTAGGGAGCTGCATCCCACATGGCCCTGGAGGGCGACACTACGGAGTCTGAATTCACCAGTGGGACGGAGGGCGAGGAGAACTCCACGGCGGGGACAGGAGCTGACACCAGCAACACAGACTCTTCCTCTGATGGGAGCTCCCTTGTGGTGGTGGCAACATCTGTGCCCCCCGCATCTACAGGTATATCCGCCACCCCCCCTACCAGCACTGCCCTCCCAGCAGCCCCTCAGCCTTTGCCCCGTGCCCGCTCACCCAGGAGGGTGGGCATCACCTTCACCCCAGGCACCTCAGGCCCTGCCCCAGTCACCCCTGCTGCCCTCAGTGAGGGGGCCATTGACCTCCTCAGGTCCCTCACTGTTGGGCAGTCTACCATTTTGAATGCCATCCAGGGTGTAGAGAGGCAGCTGCAACAAACCAATGCATTCCTGGAGGGCATTCATTCTGGTCAGGCGGCCCTTCAGCAAGCTTTTCAGACTCTGGCCTCAGCACTGATGGCAGCCATTGTCCCCGTCTATAGCCTCCCTCCTCCAACTTCCTCCACCCGACCCAATCCCCTGTACCTCATCCTATCCCAAGCATACCTACAGACCAACATGCACACACGTCAACACCCAAGGGAAGCTCAGGCAAACATAAGCACCACACATCCCACAGGCATTCACACAAGCATCACACACATACAGACACACCAACATCCACTGCCTCCCCTGTGTCCCCCTCCTCCTCGTCTCCCTCCTCCCTCCCAGTCTCGTCTACATTCACACCTAAATGCACTACCTCTACAGCCACTACGTCCCTCTCCAGCACACCCACCACCACACCCCGTTCACGTGCAGTCACCACCCCCACTACCATTCACACGTCCCGTGTCCTCTCCCAGTGTGTCCGTGACACCCCCTCCCAAGATACACAAACGCAGGCACACACCCACCCAACAGCCATTCACCTCACAACAGCCTCCACCGCATGCACCTTCACCGAAAGTCAACAAACGTACACCTCCTACAACCACCACCTCTTCCTCCACTCCCAAACCCCCTCCAGCTACCCGTCCCAGTGTGTCCCAAAAACTTTTCCTGTCCACCCTTGACCTCTTTCCCACACCTTCCCACCCCGTCCATCTCATAGGTCCTGAACTAGCACCTCAGCCACAACATCCCCGGGACCAGTTGTGCCTGTCGTCACCGGAATCAGGAGAGCACCGGCCACCAGGGCAGCCAGTGTGGCATGGATCCACAGCACAGACAGTCCCCCACCTGTGAAGCATCAGAAGTTGGCCAGTGCCCGGCGGGAGAGGGGGAAGACTCCAGCCACCAAAGCCGCTCCCAGGGGTACAGGTGGGAGTGTGGAGTCAGCTGTGACACCTTCCAAGGTGGAGAAGGGCCACAAGAAACCCGGCAAGTCTGGGGGTAGGAGCAGCACAGCGGAGAAGACCGCCATCATCCCCGATGCCCAGGAGGCCACCGCCAGCACCAGCCCAGCTGCCCAGGAGGCCACCGCCAGGACCATCCCAGCTGCCCAGCAGGCCACTGCCAGCACCATCCGAGCTGCCCAGGAGGCGACCTCCAGCACTGTCCCAGCTACCCAGGAGGCCACCACCAGCACCAGCCCACCTCGCCAGGAGGCCAACAGCACCAGCCCACCTGGCCAGGAGGCCACCGCCAGCACCAGCCCACCTCGCCAGGAGGCCAACAGCACCAGCCCACCTGGCCAGGAGGCCACCGCCAGCACCAGCCCACCTGGCCAGGAGGCCACCACCAGCACTAGCCCTGCTGGGCCATGATGGACCACCAGCAAAAGCCCCACTGGGCCAAAGCCCCGCTGGGCCATGAAGGACCGCCAGCAAAAGCCCCGCTGGGCCATGAAGGACCGTCAGCAAAAGCCCTGCTGGGCCATGAAGGACCGCCAGCAGCTGAGACCCTGCAATGGAGACCGCCATCTCAAGCACCACTGAACAGGGCACCACCGCCTCAAGCACCGCTGAACAGGGCACCGCCATCTTCTGCAATGGAGACCGCCATCTCAAGCACTGCTGAACAGGGCACCTCCATCTCAAGCACCGCTGAACAGGGCACCGCCATCTCAAGCACCGCTGAACAAGGCACCGCCATCTCAAGCACCGCTGAACAGGGCACTGCCATCTCAAGCACTGCTGAACAGGGCACCGCCATCTCAAGCACCGCTGGCCCATGAGCGGCAAGGGAACTAACGCAACTGAGTCCGTCACGGGGTGAATGATGCACTCTGGGCACCATGCCCCCTCCAGAACCAGTAGAGAGATACATCCACTAACTCAGTCCTTGGCAGGATGAAGAACTCTGGGCACAAAGCCCCCTCCAGAACCAGTGGAGAAAGGCATCCACTCCCTCTGTCCTTAGCAGGATGAAGTACTCTGGGCACAAAGCCCCCTCCAGAACCAGTGGAGAGATACATCCACTACATCAGTCCTTGGCAGGATGAAGCACTCTGGGCACAAAGCCCCCTCCAGAACCAGTGGAGAAAGGCATCCACTCCCTCTGTACTTAGCAGGATAAAGCACTCTGGGCACAAAGCACCCTCCAGAACCAGTAGAGAGATACATCCACTACCTCAGTCCTTGGCAGGATGAAGCACTCTGGGCACAAAGCTCCCCCCCCTCCAGAACCAGTGGAAAAAGGCATCCACTCCCTCTGTCCTTAGCAGGATGAAGCACTCTAGGCACAAAACCCCCTCCAGAACCAGTGGAGAAAGGCATCCACTCCCTCTGTCCTTAGCAGGATGAAGCACTATGGGCACAAAGCCCCCTCCAGAACCAGTGGAGAGATACATCCACTACCTCAGTCCTTGGCAGGATGAAGCACTCTGGGCACAAAGCCCCCTCCAGAACCAGTGGAGACTGTTATCCACTTGAGAAACTGTGGCTTTGCACTCCCCAGGATTGAACAGTGGGCAAACCACCCACTGTAGAGACTTGAGAGACTGTGGCTTTGCACTCCCCAGGATTGAACAGTGGGCAAACCACCCACTGTCGAGACTTGAGAGACTGTGGCTTTGCACTCCCCAGGATTGAACAGTGGGCAAACCACCCACTGTCGAGACTTGAGAGACTGTGGCTTTGCACTCCCCAGGGTTGAACAGTGGGCAAACCACCCACTGTAGAAACTTGAGAGACTGTGGCTTTGCACTCCCCAGGGTTGAACAGTGGGCAAACCACCCACTGTCGAGACTTGAGAGACTGTGGCTTTGCACTCCCCAGGATTGAACAGTGGGCAAACCACCCACTGTCGAGACTTGAGAGACTGTGGCTTTGCACTCCCCAGGATTGAACAGTGGGCAAACCACCCACTGTTGAGACTTGAGAGACTGTGGCTTTGCACTCCCCAGGATGTAACAGTGGGCATGTGGCCCCCTCGTGGATTTGGCGTCGTGCACTCAAGCGGCTGAGGTATCCCCCCTTTCCCTCCCCCTGAGGTGCCTGTTTAGTTGCTGTCTGATGCCCCTGCAGTGTTCTCTCCGTCATGGTCGGGGATCTTGTGTGGGCCTCGCCCATACCGTGTGGTCCCAGTGTTTCACGGACTTCCTTAGAGCACTACCTGGACTACTGTGCTTGGTATATATTATGTACATGGTGTATATATATATATATATTTCTGCCTACTTGCTTTTATTATATTACAATGGTTACACTCATTTTCTATTGTCTTTGCATTCTTCCGGGGGGCTTGAGGGGTGTAACTGTGATGTATTGATATGCATTAGTGTGTGTGTTGCAGTGGGTGAGGGTGGGGGTGGGGGAATTTGCGTGTGTGTGTCCCTGTTTTTTGCCTCCCCCCTCTCCTGTGTCGTAGGTGCAGTACTCACTGGGGTCTTTACCGCCGGCGTTCATGCTCCTGGTAGAGGAGCAGGAAGACTATTGCAGGGAGAATTTGGAGTTCCGGGTCCATGGCGTCCTCGTTCCTCGTGGAGTGTGTTGAGGTGAGCGTTTTTCCTTCGGGATTCCTGTTTCCGCCATGTTTTTATCCATGGTGAATCCGCCCCGGAAAAGGTGGCAGATTGGCCTGTCATAATAGTGTGAGCGGTACATTGTCTGCCACCTGTCTGTTGGCGGTGACCGCCACGCTGTTTGTTTGTACCACAGTGGCGGTCAGAGTGTTAAAGTGGCTGTCTTTGTTGGCGGTTTCCGCCACGGTCGTAATTGCAAATTGTTTTCCGCCGGCCTGTTGGCGGTCTTACCGCCGCTTTAACACCTACCGCCAGGGTTGTAATGACCACCTATGTCTTCCTGTACATGTTTGTATATGAGTTGTCCAGAAACATTCAAATAAGCAGTTCGCAAACCCTCGAAATCAAATTGTGAGCTTCAAAAATGTAGAAAGTGTGTAATTATATTTGGATGCAATGTATTTTCAAACCAAAACCTATGCAAGAAGTACAAAATAAAGGTGTGTTCCCAGAATAATCTAAGCACTAAATCCAGTACAAAAAATGTGACTCAAAATCTTAAATTTTTTGACAATTCTGATACAAAAAGCAAGGCACAATGCTTTAAGTGTGGCACATATAAATACATAGGGGGTTATTTACAAACCCCTGTGGCACATGGTGGCGCAGTAAGTGTCTTGATGCACTGCCCTTCACCACACGGAAAGGGCAGAAATGTGCTGTATCGTCCTCTCCCCTTGCACTGGCACTAAAATAGCTGCTTAGTGCCAACACAGGCATGCTTAACTATAGATGTACCTTCCTGCACTTGAAGAATCATTAAAGGCGTTTTGCTTTTTCTATATGTGCTGCAGCATGCAGCACACATAGAAAAAAAAACAAAGAGAAATAAAAGTATTTCTCCTCATTGCTTCACTCTAATGCCACCCCTAGGGTGGTGTTATTTTGTGACGCTCACTCAGATTTACGATTTCTCGAAAATCTGGGGCAGTATCAAAAGCAATTAATGTTGCATGGAAACACCCACAGCAACAACGATTGCATGCCCCTTTGCCACAGAAAACTGCATCGGGGGAGCTATATTTACAAGGCAGTGTTAAGTCATGAAAAGAGGCCTAGCGCTGCCTTGTAACGGACACAGAGCCACCGGAGCATAGCTGACAGTGATACTCCTTTGGCGCAAGTGGCTTGTAAATAAGCCTTTCAGGGCCAGACTTACCAAAGGGTTTGCGCAGCGCGCTGCTGCACCAAAATTGGCAGAGCAACGCTGCGTCTCTTTAGAAATGCAGCGATGTGCCATATTTATTAGAATACAGCAAGCCCTGGTGCTTTCCCCTGCGCTGACCCTAAATTGAGCTGCCTAGTCCCAACACACATCCTTGCACCATCATGCAAGTATGTCTGCATTGAGGGGTTTGATTGTTTACGTGCTGGAATATGTCTCTTCCTGCACATAAACAATCACTAATGGCGATTATCATTTTGAAATGATTGTTTATGGGCAGGACACCTTCCAGGACATAAACAATAATTTCTGGCATTCTTCTCTTTCTATGTGTGCTGCAGAATTCAGCAAACATAGAAAAAGCAAAAAACGAGGAGGAATAAAAGTATTCCTCCTCGTTGTGGCTTGCTAATGCCACCTCTGTGGTGGCATTAGCTTTTGGCCCTACCTCAGGTTTACGAAAACCCGTAAGTTTGAGACATCATCAAAATGGAATGGGGGTTGCTGGGGCACTCCCACAGCAACACTCATTGCACGCCCCTTCCACGCAAAGGGCTGCTTGTGAAGGCATCGTATTTACAAGGTGATGTTAAGCCACAAAAAGTGGCTAAACAGCACCTTGTAAAGACAGCGCAGGGCATTGAGCCACCGGAGCATCACAAACAGTGATGCTCCAGTGGCACTAGGGCCTCTTAACTATGCCCCCTAGTGTCTTCTAGTAGTTGTCCTGGAACATAAGCTAAGTGTTTTGTAAGAAAAATGGCCGTTATTCACATGTCTGTAAAAATGTGGATTTAGATGTTAAGCTTAAAAACAAAAGTGTGCACTTTATAGAAGAGGACAGCTATTTACGAAGATGAAGTCCTAGTCATTAGCTAGTCTATAAGATATCTTCAATTTGTGGGTGCATGAATGAGTGCGTTGCCAGTGTACAAGCAAATACATGGTCCGAGTGTATTGCTTCCATTAATGGCATGATTGTAAACATGGCGGTGGATTCATGTACTCCATACAAATTGATTGACTGTATCATGTGAGAGCCATTAGGATGTGTACCTTTAAATGAGGCACAAGGTTGTCCTGTAGGATACTGCAGAGTTAAGTTGCCCATTCTGTGATGTCTTGAATCAAAATCATGTTGCAAATCTATGAAAATTGTTGGTATTGTATACGTGGTCCAGAAGGGCAAAATGTTGTTCGGAGGAGAGAACAGAAAGGCTTAGGTATCACATTGTATCCTAAGCATCTCAAGCAGTTGGTTATTATGGACATATGGGATGTAGAAAAATGGACATCAGAGTTTCCAGAAGTGTTAAAACAAAGTTTAGGGATTCTAAGAGATATATCACACCACATTATTTTGAAACAATGTTCATTGCCTCAAATGCACAAAGTCAGATCAATACTGTTAGCCATAAGAAATTTGCTTAAGAATTAATTGAAGAAGTTGTGGCAGGCATTTTTTTTGCATTGATCAGAGTAAAAAATCAATACATCATAGTTGAGCATGTGAAGAAAAAGCGTCCAATACAGTACAACAATCAAATACAATACAAATACTGATTCTTTGTCCATCGGCATTCACAACCTACTTCTATAATAGATGTCTATTAGGGAAAATTGCTAAAGTGCTAAGGCTCAAAGTGCATCTGTGACACAAAAGTGCTAAAGCGAACTGTATATTTAAAATACTTAAGTGCAATTACCCTTGTCATGCCACCCTATATTACAATAAAGATCATTCCTAAGTGAAGAATGGGCGGGAGCCCCAACATTATTCTGGCCCATCGAATAACCAGCAGCTAATGCTTTCCTTATTCACCAAAATCACTTATACGGCTCATCGATCTCATACCTATGTCATAAAGTCCAGTTCAGAGCTAGATAGGCAGTCACCCATAGTTAATCTACATCCCGTTTCTCCCAAAACCTTTCGCGAGAAATCCAACACTACTGATTGATTTGAAGACTTTTGGAGAAACCTTTACCGATTACCGACTCCTTTAATTTATTTTCACTAAACAGACTACTAGCAAATTGGTTTCCTTTTCCATTTCTTGGAAATTGACCTTTAAAAGCTAAGGGCCAGATTATACAGCTCATTGATCTTATACCTATGTCATAAAGTCCAGCAGTACAATCCCCCCCCCATATTGCCAAAAACTTCGGAAGAGTCTCTACTCTTTTCGCATATACTTATTCGAACATCTTGGTTCTTCACATGTTTTCCATCCATTGCTGAACTGTAGGAACAGTCATTGTCTTCCAGAGCCAAACAGCACCAGTGTAAGGTCAGGTTGGATTTTAGCCTGTATTGTTTTACTAACTTTGAAGAATACCCAGTTCCAAAATTCATGAGGCATGAAAAAAAAAGTATGACCCCTGTCAGCTCTATCATGAGCCTTACATCTAAAACACTGGTTGGATTGGGAAGAATACATTTTGTGAAGCTGAGATGGTGCACAATACGCTAACCATCTTGACAGAAAAGCCATCCTTCTATAACTGACTGCTCTAAGAGAATTATACTCCAGTTCAGAACTAAATAGGCAGTCACCCATAGTTAGTCTACATCCCGTTTCTCCAAAGACTTTTCCCAAGAAATCCAACACTATTGATTGATTTGAAGACTTTTGGAGAAACCTTTACCGATTACCGACTCCTTTAATTTATTTTCACTAAACAGACGTACTAGCAAATTGGTTTCCTTTTCCATTTCTTGGAAATTGGCTTTTAAAAGCTAAGGGCCAGATTTAAGAAAAGTGGTGCTGCACCCAGTGCAGCGTCACTTTTCTTGTGCCCCTTACTGCCCCCCGAATGCCACCATGTGTGCGCTGTATGTAAGATACAGTGCACCATGGCAGTAGTTAGGGATAAAGCATTAACATTTTTGACACTAGTTCAGAGCTATGCAGGATTAGCGTAAATAATGTTGACACTAATCCTGCATAGCCCATTGAGGACCATTGTAAACAATGGTGTGCCTCCTTTTAACACCTGCTCTGCGCAGGCATTAAAAGTGCAGAAATTAATGACACAAAGAAATGTATTAGGTTTCTTTGCACCATTTTATTGACCCCGCTAATGGGGGGACAACCCTCTTGGGTACATTGTGCCTGGCGCAGGCATAATGTACCATAAGGGCTTTCAAAGTGTAAATTTGGTGCTGAGAGTTTGGCTTCGTTGGGCCACATTAGTGTAAAAACAATGATGGTAATGTAGCGCAAGGAGAGACTAGGGGCTCTTAAATCTGCTCATAACTATTTGCCTGTAGCTAAGCTGAAGGCCGAGGCTATTAATCCCAAATCTTTGGGTTACCTGATCCTGTGTAATTAGCTGCTAGCCCATATAAAAATCATCCAGTTTACGAAATCCTTTGGCTTCCCATTGATATACCATTGACTTCTCTATCCCAATTCCCCACACTGTACTCTCTTGTAGTCGAGAATAGGCGTAGCAGGTTGGTACTTCCCAGTATTTAAATAACACTTCGGCACACTGCTCTTTCCCCCTCAGAGTCCTATACCTCGGCTTCCTAGGTTGTTTAGTGATCTTTAAAAACACCAGCAATTTAGTATCACTATCTTCAATTATAATGTTTAACAAAAATTTATCATGGTCTGTACCAGGTAGTGAAAGATGAATTAGTCTGTCTGGAAAAGGAGCCTGAGAATAGACCTTACGGTGTGAGAGAGTCAGCCCCATAATGCTTTATCCAATTCTAAAATTTCCTTCTTAATCCTAGGCTTTTAATTCTGCCATATACATTTTCAAAAGGAGTTCTTCAAAATACGCCCTCAACATTGGTTGAGGAAGATTTATAAAAAGAAATAAGAGCAATGGCAAGATCGACATTTTCATCGTACATGGTAATACCGTCCATCTCTCCAGTAACGCCTTAAGTTTACTAAAAGTTGCACCATAGTTCAGTTGAAAAAGTTGCAAAAAATCTCTAGTAACATGTATTCCTAAATAGCGAATGGGGTGCTGAGGAATAAATGATAAACCAGCTGGAAGATCTGAGGCAGACCCACTAAATTATAGTATGTCCATTTTTGACTGATTTACCTTGTAGCCTCCTATAGGTGTGAATTCCTTAATTTTGTTTATTGTCTGATGGATATTTCTACTATCTGCTTCCAAATATAGAATAAGGTGATCTGCAAATAATTTGATTTTAGACATTATTCCCAGAGGCGGCCTGATCAGATCATTGTTTCGAGTTCTAATTACCAGAGGCTCCATAAAGAGGAATGGAGACAAGGGGCATCCCTGTCTGTGCCACAATTGATCTTCACACTTCCCACCTCTTTGGAGTTCACTACAAGCTTTGCTTCTGCCCCTACATATAGGCCCTCATTATGACTTAAGAAATCTTTTCAGAAGACCGCCGAAGCCACAGGCGCCAGAAGACCCCTGTGCTGCCAGCCTTCCGATCACCATATTACGAGAACTGAAGGATTTCCGCCACAATTTGGGAATTTTCGGAAATCCTCCAGTAGTCGTGCTGGGGTCAGAGGCATGGGGGCCGTTCTACCACCTGCCCCACCCCACCAAAACGACTCCACCAGCTGTATTACGACCTGTAATACGGCCTGGTGGTGTCCTGATGGCGGGGTGCTGCCAGCGGTGGAAGCACCTGTTCCCGTTCCATGCCAGACGACCTCCTTGCTGGACAAGGTAAGTCAATACTCTGACAGGGGAGGTTGGCGGGAGGGTGTGGGGTGTTGTGTGTGTGAATGTAAGTGTGTATGCGTGAAACATCACCTTGGCATCAATTTGGGGGTTATATTTATTCTAATTTGCAAGGAGACTACTGAATTATCAGAAGAAAAGGGATTTGCCACTATATCCAGAGACGTCCTTTGTACTGTATTTGACATAAGAAAAAAATCTATTTGAGTAGCTGAACTATGCCTGGTTGAAAAACACGTATATTGTGTGGCCTCTAGATAGTCTATCTGCAAGGGGTCTATTAGCCCTGCTTCATTATTGTTAGCAACTTTGCCGTTTTGGATTTCAATAGTTTTTTTGCCTTATTAGAGGTATCAGTCTTTAGATCCCGAATAAAATTGCAAAGTAAAGCAACCTATTGTTGAGTTGCAGCCTCCACCCAAACTCATCTACAGTCACAGTTGTACTCTATTTCTTTAACTTGGCAGTGTAGGGGGTTTGCAAAAAGAATTGCCACATCCCTCATTGCAGCACCAGCCTAGGCTTGAGAAAACTTCCTTGGTAGGCGTATCTTCAGGCTCTTACTCTTAAAATGAGTTTCCTGTAAATAAATCATATTAGGGACGAAGGAGGAAAGCCATTTCAGTAGTGCACAACTCTTATGCCTATTTTTCAATCCATTCACATTCACATTCACATTGCATGTTACAACTCTAACACCATACATCACATAACTACTTTTTTGACAATGCCATAGCCCAACAACTGGCTTTCTTGAGCCACTACAGTTACATCAACTTTACTCTGCTCTTTTCAGCTTGCCCCCTCCCCTCTGCCACCACCACATCCTTGACCACCGCCCCCAAGGTTCCCATCCCTCCTGTGGTGCCCTGGAACTCCACTTAACACTTGCTTTGTGCCCTTCAATTATGGCTTAGTTTGGTTCTAACCCTATACTCTCAAGGCGTAGACAGTTCAAATAATAGAGCCTATGCCCCTTCTACCTCCTGGAAAACAAACCATTTTCCATTTACAGGGACTTTCAATTTGGATTGCTGATATAATGAAGCTTGTACCCCAGAAGCTTGAACTTTTTACCCAAACCCTGAAAGGTATCTGGCATCTGGCTACTATTATTGATAAATCCGAAAACACTCTGTGAACATTATCTGACCTTCTTCTACCCGCTAGAGAATCTTTGTTGAGGGTTCCCACCTTATCCTCCAACTCAGAAATTCTCTTTTATACTTCTTGCAACCTTCTTAGGACTGGGTTGAGGTTCTGTTCTATCTTTGCCAACCTCTGCTGTAACTTTTCAATTTCCTGCTCCTGGTGTTCCCTCAAGTCACAGATCTCAATTAGAATTGCCTCAAACAAGGCCTTCACTGCCTTCATTGCTGAAAATAGTTAATTTTGCAGGCAGCAGTGTCTCAAAACTCTTAGGTGCACATTTACAAGCCCCTTGCACCCCTCAACGCCACCGTAGCATCATTTTTTTCCCGGCCACAAGGGTGTGAACCAGCCCCCCACCCTGCAGCATGCTAGTATTGTGCAACTTTGTAAACCATTGTGCTACATTATAACTGTACTAGGTAGAGTGTATGCAAGAGGGGGACTACATCACAGAGAGGCCCAACAAAAATGGTGTTGTGAAATTTACACAATTTCACTGTGCCATTCTAGCATAATTTTTTAACACCTACCCAAGGTAGACATGTTAAGCGATGCTAAGGTATTTCCTATGGTCTCCCCGAGCATTGCTGGACTAGCACCAACATCAAAAGATTTGACAATATTGTGCTAACATGCGCTATGGTGTGCTGTATTGTAAATACAGTACTATCATGCAGTCATTAGAGGGGGGCAGGGAGACGAAAGGAAACTGGCACTTTGAAGCCAATGCACCAGTTCCTTGTAAATATGCCCCAAAGTGCCTGAGGGACTTTGTCCTGAATTGGAGTTGGAATTGTTCTTCTGTACTGTCTCACCCCCACTGAGGCCAGGGTTTCGGGACCATGATCTGTTATTTCCGCATTGCTCATCCAATCGTTGTTCCCATTGCTCCCAGCAGCACTTAAAGTTTCTTGATTCAATTGAGATTTGCACCTCCCCTCCTTGTCCAACTGGCTATTGATTGCTTTCTGAAACAAAGGGTATTCCTAACCTTTATTGCTGGGTCAGAGTCCTGCATAGACAGAGTGTCCACATTCTCCATATTGTTACTGTTTTTGGTCTCAGTGGTTCGATTTGTGGCAGGCAGATGTGATTGAACCAACAAAATCATCAGAATGGTTAAGCCCAACAGTTTTGGCACAAAAGGCCAGTGGAAAAGTGTGCAGGTGCATTGACGTGTGATTTGAATGAATGGTTATATCAGTGGAGAAGGCAGGAAGCCAAAATGTAAGTATCTTGAGGCTATTGAGGACTACTATTAGTCCAACTAATAAGGACCAATTGAGATCGTTTTTGGGTCATGCTGCGTAGTAGAGCAAATTTGTAGACCAGGTTTCTGAGAGGACAAACATTTGAGTCTGTTGCTGAGAAAGGTGTGAGGTTTGAATGGTCAGAGGATTGTGAACAATCTTTCTTGGATGTAAAGAAAAACATTGTCCATGCTTCGATATTGAAACTATTCAACCATTAGTTTAAATCGGTTGTTGTCATTGATTTCCCTGCTTTTGGACAAGGAGTGGTTTTGATGCATTTAGACCAGAGTTGTGAAAGAATAGTAGCATATGCATTCAGGTCATTGAAAGATTCAGAACAGCATTGCTCTGTAATTTAGAAGGATACCCCATCTTGTTTGTGGGGGATTTCAAATTTTTGGGGTATAAGGATTGAATTGAAAACAGACCTCACGTCTTTGCTATATATCTTTACAACAAAGAAGGCCCATAAAGCTACACCTCACATTACCAAGAGGCTTTTCAGATAGCAGGAGTATACATTTAGAGTAAATTATGTTTTGAACATGAAGAACATAAGTGCTGACTGCCTGTTGAAGTTGCCATTGACTGGTCTGCCCTCTGCTGTGGAGGATGGTAATTAGATAGTGGCTAGTGTACCTACAGTTTATAAAGGTGCAATCAGTAAGGAAGACTGAAAGCATAGACAATAACAATGGTGAGTTGTGTAAGATCTCACTATTGTATGGAAGAGATGAGTGTAATGAGCCTTTGTTGGGAAAGTTTATGTTGGTTTGGCCAGAGTTGTCGGTTGTGGACAGATTGGCTTTGAGAGGTGGAAATTTAGTGATACAGTTTTTGCTGCAATAAAGGATAAAGAATTTGATTCATGAAGGACACGGTGAAATGACTTAGATGAAGAGAAAAGCCAAAATGCATTTTGGTGGCCAGATATGCACAGGGATCTGGAAAGATGTAAGAGAGAATGTATGGATTGCCTTCAGAGTGCTAAATCTGTGTCAGTCAAGGAGTACCCTCTTGTGACAAATAGATTTCCTGTAAGACCTTGGCAGATGGTAGGTGTTGGTATGTGTGGGCCTTTGGGTGTAGAGGAGTGAGGGGCAAGTTTACGATTGTGCAAATGGATTGTTTTCCAAAATAGCCTGATGTGAGAATGGTGGAGGAGGTGAAAAATGAGAGTGTCCTCAATTTGTGTCTACAAAGATGAAGGAGTTTTTAGTTAAACATTACATTAAACATCACTTGACTGCCTTGCACATCCAAGAGAGAACAGTCTAGTTGGAAGGTTCAAGTGACAATTATGAGGTTGTTCACAATTGTAAGCAGAAAATTGAATGACTTGGAAGGGAGAACTGAAAAAAATGCTTTGGCGCTATGGCACTACACCACATTTGAGAACGGGAGCAAGACATTTTGTTTTGTGGTGGGGAAGAACATGCCTTAAAAGTTCAAAGAAGTGTTCCTAAGTTCAGGGTTGGTGATCTGTTAAAGTGGGTGGTTTCATACCAAAGAGACATTTAAAGTTTTTATAGCCCATAAGATAAAGGGTGTGTTGGGACATAGTGTGACTGTGGAAAATGGAGAGAAGTGGAACATTCGAATATTAGTTCATTTTGCAAGGAAAAAGACAAAACATCCTGAATAGTGTGGTGAGGAAGGGCTTCAGACAGTGTTACAGAGGAGAAAAGATTTTGTCCATGCTGTTGATTTTTATTTTGTATTTTGTTTTAGAGAAGATGCCTGTTTTGTATTCTTGTCTCTTTAAGAAGAGAATGTTTGTACAGCTGAAGAATGTTTGGATTAATCTGGGAAATGAGTGTTCCAGTGGGAGTTACACTGTTGATGTCTTTGTGGCTGAATCCTGCTTGAATACAGGAATACATCTCCAATAAATACTCACCTTGTGGAGCTTTTTTTCCTTGAGCACAGGACATTTTACTATGGACGGACAGGGAATAGTCCAGCAGGGAGATTTGTATAGGGTGAGGGAAAAGTACGATCCTGAGGCCCTTAAGCTCTTTTATAATTTGAGCAGAAAGACAAATATGCTTTCACTAGGCCTTTGAATAGACATGAATAGACATAAGAGTTATGTTAATTGCAAAGGGAATAAGGAAAAGAAAGGTTTAAAATGTTGAAAAGAAACGGAAAAAGAGATGTCGATCTCAAACTCATAGGGTTACTCTTACTATTTTCGGAAATAGGATCAGGATGATTACATTGTCATATTATCTCTCGTTTTCCACATTATAGCATAAATGAAACAATCAACAGTTTCATGTTGCCTCAGAAACTGCCATAATAATCAATCTAAACAAACAGCAGTATAATCATAGATGTAAGAACACTTCTGCTTTTACAAGAAATCCAGTCATTTTTTATACCACAAACAAAGCACTTTAGTTAGACTGGGTAGATCATCAGCATTTCTCACCTGTGGCACATAGAGGGATTACATTAATAATAAAAACAATGGTGAAAATATTCACCATTGTTTCCTCTGAATGTGATATGTAATGCCAGTGGGAGTATGAACGGGGGAAATTGGTAGTTGCAAAATATTTTGCAACGCTTGAAGATAATCCATTTCTACCTCAATATATTATTCTTGATTTGACTTCAGTGAGAAGGCAAGTTATATTGGATGGAGATTTCCATTAAGTTATTCACTCTACAAATGAAAACTGAGCTCAAACATAACCAAGCAATTAACAGGCATTAAAACACCCACAGGAAGAATTAATTGTGATCGGTACTTTAGGTTTAGTAGATCGTAAAGTATTAGATTTCACCCACATTTCTGCCAGATATAAAACAGCCGTCAATACCAATTATTTTGTTAAGAAAAGATACTCTCCATAATATAAGTATAATAATAAGGTTTCGGATCATTTTTATAAATTACTCTGCTATAATATCAGAATGCCCTAGTCAAAACTAAATACTTATTCAATAAAAATTGACTTTACATAATGTATTATTGCAAGAAACACATCTCTCTGTAAAGGTAATTAAAATATATTCCTTAATTTTGTTAAGACAATAGGGACTCATCTCCGATGGCAATGATTTGGGAAGCATTTAAAGCTACTTTAATGGGAAGGATTACCACATTTGCTGATGAAGTGAATGAAAGGTCTACGAATTATTTTAAAAGGTTAATGTTGACTGCCGTGAATGCTGTGGTAGCATTTATTCAATTACACACTCATGCAGCTAGATCCAGGGGATTTGTTTGTGCAGGAAGCTATATCCTGCCTGTAATACTGGAACACTGGAACCAGGAACAAGGGTGTCTATATTGGTGCTTGGCAGTCACAAGTGCACCATCAGAGAGAGAGAGCAAAAATGTACTATGTGTTAGTATTTATGGCACATTCCTGCAGTCTCCATTTGATGCAGCAAGGTGCCTTGCTGCATTGCGCCAAATGTTGATAAATCTGGCCCTAAATATTTAGTGGAGCAATTCACCAATGATGATTATCTGCAATACCTAAACGTATATGTGAAAAAGCCTGCAGAGAAGATGGCTTTCCTTTAAGATTTCTCTGCCCAATGAATAACTGTGTGCCTAAATACGGGAGAAAGAAAAACATCTTCTGGCAAAAATATCACAGTCAAAATGCCAACTACCACAATATTATGTAGGTAATTATGCATAGACAAATATAGAGTGACTATTCTTTACTCCATACCTATGCATCAGGAAAACATATACCTATATTCCCAAGGTACATATCTGTGGAGTTGGAAATAGTGAAACTTGTGTTTAAAAAAAGAAAAACATTAAAATGGTATCCAGTGTGTCTTAGTGCTATGTTGAATATGTTATTTATTTATGAAAGGGTGAACTCACCTAGAGACTAATCATGACAAGAAAACATCACCTGCACAGTATTGCTTGGTGAGTTGTGTATGAGTCATAGTCAAACTGGATTTCTAATTTGTGTTGGGGTATTTAAGTAAGTCCTTGGACAATGGGTTAGAAATCTAACCCTGTGGTTCTGGGGGAACACTTTCAGTCTGTGACAGGGATAGGAAGACCTGTGATAATAAATATTTTATTTGGACATCCCAAATAAAAATAATTCCATTTCTTTTTTTACTAAGTTGGGTGTCTGTAAGGGGAAGCAGCCTGAACCACGACCCCCTAGCAATGAAGTTGTGAACAACAAAAGGGGAACAACGCTTTCGTTAACCACGACTTCCTTGTTCTGTGCCTTAACCACGCATGTGCTGAACCACGCACATGCATGGTTAAGGCACAGAAGAAGGAGTCAGCTTCGGAGGACGACGTGATCAGTTAAGTGGGGCTGGGGCTGTTTAAGGGGTGGTGTGGGGTATTTTTAGTTTTAGGGACAGTTGGGGGGTAGGGGTATTTTTAGTTTTTGGTGATGGGGGTAGGGATGGTTTAGGTTTAGGGGCGGAGAGGGGCGGTTGGGCATTTTTAGGTTTAGGGGTTGGGTTGAGGGTCGGGGTATTTTTTGTTTTTGGAGGTGGGGTCTCAGTGTTGTTTAGGTTTAGGGACGGGGGGTCGGGGTAATTTTAGTTTTATGGGTGGGGATGGGGAGGTCAGGGTATTTTTACTTTTTGTGGGGTTGGGGTAGTTTAGGTTTTAGGGGTGGGGTGGGGGTTGGGATAGTTTTAGGGGCAGGAGTGGGGTTGAGTTAGTTTCAGGGGTGGGGAGTTGGGGTAGTTTAGGTTTTAGGGGCAGGGTGGGGGGTTGGGGTGGTTTTAGGGGTCAGGGTAGGGAGTCACGGTAATTTAGGTGCGAAGGTGAGGGGTTGGGGTGGTTTTAGGTTTTAGGGGCGGGTGGGGGTTGCGGTAATTTTAGGGGTGGGGTGGGGTTTGGGTTGGTTTTAGGGGCGGGGTGGGGAGCCATGATAATTTGGGGGTGGGGGGTTGAGGTGGTTTTAGGTTTTAGGGGCGGGTGGGGGTTGCGGTAATTTTAGGGGTGGGGTGGGGTTTGGGTTGGTTTTAGGGGCGGGGTGGGGGCACGGTAATTTTAGGGGTGGGGGCAGTGGGTTTGCATGCTGGAACGATGCATGCCATTCCACGCATGCCTTTACCAGGAATGCCTTTACAACGAAAAATTGTTGTTAAGGCATTCGTGGTAAAGGCATTAGTGGTAACAACGCGGTTGTTGTTCTGACCAAGTTGTTCAGGCATGCGTGGTTCTAGCATGCGTTGTTCCAACCTACATTCGTCTGTAATACTCCAATATATTTGTACTTAAGCGAAAGGTAGAGAAAATTTCAGTTTTAGATTTGTGTAACAGAGAAAGGTGATTGGCATTCACATTTCTTTGTTAAAAAGGGTCCAAATGGTAATATAATGTACATTCGGACATATTTGTGCTTCTCCATGCACTTAGGCAATTCGTTTTTTTTCCTGTGCCATTCCTTTATTACAGTGCGGTTTTAAAATGCTCTATTATGTCATGTTAATTACACTACAGACATGTGTCTGTTCAGTGCCATTCTTAAACAACAGGTCAATTAATAAGGAATTAACTTTCACCTGCTAGTGGAAGCATCCAGGTGAGGAATCTGCATAGGGTGACACTTACTTGACAAGCCTGACTATGCACTTCTCACAGGGACAACGAAGAATAGACAGAACTCTGACACCATTCATACCAAGTGTTCATTTGAAGTATTGGAGGGAAGAGACCAGTTTGTAGTATCAGGGGTTTAGCTAACGCCATGCAAAACAATTTGATCCTGTCAAATTAGTAATACCCAGGAAGCTGTACAGTGAGTTTGACCACTACGTCTAGGTGCCTGTTGGAGAGTCATTTGGCATTTCTGGTTTGGGCAAAGATGCTTCTCTTCTAGAATTGTCCACCACCAATTTTAAATCCCTGCACAAGGGCAGAAACTAGCAGAGAAGAAAGAACTGAAGAAGAAGAAAGACCAATCTCGAGCAGAACTTCAGTATGGAGATGAATTCATGCTTTATATTTTTTGGGACTCCCCACTCCCTCTATCGGAGAGTTGGAGAGAGTTCCCTTGAAGTTCTGTAACCAACTCTGGCTGGAGGTGCCCAAGGATGGGGTACCCCAAATACTGAACAAATTCATGGAGCCACTGCAAGTGATCACGGGACTATGGGGCATGGAACGCAGGCATTGTATTCTCCCTTGAGAGTTGTGATGTGCCACTGCTGTAGTGTCTCAGGCAAAGAAGCATTTAGATGCTGTGGAGCATGAGTGCAAGTTTCTGAAACAGTAAGAGAAGTCTACAGTCACCCAGATACATCCAAAGCACCCAAAATGTAAAGGGAAGAAGGCTCAGAAGAAATTGAGATTTGTTTAAGAGGTCACAAGGCCCTAAATAAACTCTCCTGGTGGTGGAAACATGCCACCCGGAGAATAGAACAGAAAACTCTATTTAAAAAAATAGGGCTAGAGAAAACCATGCCTTGTGCCCCTTCATCCTCTGGCTGGCTGGTGGATTTACAAGGCTGCCAGCTCAAGAAAAGTGGCACTGTGGTTTATATATAAGGCTCCATGGGGGGTGAGGCACATCAGTGCTGTCCAGTGGTTCTTGACAGCCAAATCACATCACTTTTCAAGTAAGCCATCCAGAAGGGGGTTTTGCCCCAAACAATGATGCTAACTAGCCTAGCGCTATTTCCTGACACAAACCCATCCATACCACATGAATCCTGTCTTATAAAAGACAGAAGTCATGCCCACCACCCCAATGGCCAGCACAATGGATCAGGGTCCTCTAGGCATGGCCATTGCACCCAGTGTCATGCAGGGGTGGGGCATTTCAAGGCCCCCAATGGCACTTAAACCATTTTTGGGGAATACTTACACATACTTACCCAACTTACCTGGGATGGAGTCCCTCATCCTCTGGTGTCTCTCTGGAGTGGTTAGGGGTGTTCCTGGGACTTGAAGAGGAAGGAGTAGACTTGGTGAGACCAAGGGAAAGTTTAGGGATACGAAGGGGTGGGCCAGGGGTTCAAACAGGTCAACAAGGGAGAGGAAATGCTTTCTAGGTGCAGCAGGAGGGGTTTTAGAGACAGGTTTGGAAGTGGAGGTAGAGGGACTGGTGGTACGAGGCGTTGGTGTGCTGGACGTGGATGCAGGTGCCTGTTTAGTATGCTTATGTGTGGTGGATCAATCTGCAGTGGATGAGTGTGAGCATTTGGGTGTTTTCAAAGGAGGGTGGGTGGACACAGTGGGGGAGGTGGATGTTGATGTCTCTGCTCTGGTATGTTGGGTGTGTGCCTGCATGTTGTAGGACATGTGTTGCTTGTTTTTCTCTGTGTGCTTCATGTGTGTTGATTTGGGTGCATGGCTGTCTATATGTGTGCTTAGGATAGGTAAAGGGAGTGGGGTGCTGGAAGTGGTAGAGGTGGTGTGAGGGGGTGTAGGAAAGAACCATCTTTCTTGGCATGTTACCCCCATTATTACCTGTGTGTCAGTATGTTTTTGCCTGTCTCACTGGGATTCTGCTGGTCAGGAACCAAGTGCTCATAGTTTATGGCCTAATGTGTGTGTCTGGATGGTGCCTGACTCTGTCACTGAGACTCTGCTAATCAGAACCTCAGTGCCTATGCTCTCTCTGCTTTTAAATTTGTCACTGTGTGTGAGAAAGTAGCCTCTTTCTAGCATGGTTACCCCCACTTTTGGCCTGGTTGTGAGTGTGTGTCAGTGTGTTTTTATTGTGTCACTGGGATCCTGCTAGCCAGGACCCCAGTGCTCATAGTTTGTGGCCTAATGTGTGTGCTGTCAGTAGTGCTTGACTGTGTCACTGAAGCTCTGCTAAACAGAACCTCAGTGCTTATGCGCTCTCTGCTTTTAAATTTGTCACTGTAGGCTAGTGACTTCATTTACCAGTTTCAATTGGCACACAGGACCCCCCTTATAAGCCCCTAGTATATGGTACCTAGGTACCCAGGGCATTGGGGTTCCAGGAGATCCATATGGGCTGCAGCATTTCTTTTGCCACCCATATGGAGCTCAAACAAACACTTGCACAGGCCTGCCATTGCAGTCTGCATGAAATTATGCACACGTTATTTCACAGCCATTTCCACTGCACTTAAGTAACTTATAAGTCACCTATATGTCTAACCTTCACTTGCTGAAGGTTGGGTGCAAAGTTACTAAGTGTGAGGGCACCCTTGCACTAGCAAAGGTGCCCTCACATAGTTCAGGGCCATTTCCCTGGACTTTGGGAGTGTGGGACTCCATTACACGCGTGCACTACATATAGGTCAATACCCTTATGTAGCTTCACAATGGTAACTCCGAATATGGCCATGCAAGGTGTATAAGATCATGGAATTGTCCCCCATTCCAAATCTGGTATTGGGGTGCAAATCCCATGCATCCTAGGGGCTCCACCATGGACCCCCAGTACTGCCAACCAGCTCTCTGAGGCTTGCACTGCAGCTACAGCTGCTGCTACCTCACAGACAGGGTTCTGCCCTCCTGGGGTCTGAGCAGCTCAGTCCCAGGAAGGCAGAGCAAAGCATTTCCTTTGGGAGGAGGATGTTACACCCTCTCCCTTTGGAAATAGGTGTTACAGGCTGGGGAGGGGTAGCATCCCGAAGCCTCTGAAAATGCTTTGAAGGGCACAGATGGTGCCCTCCTTGCATAAGCCAGTCTACACCGGTTCAGGGACCCCTTGTACTCTACTCTGAGGCGAAACTGGGCAAAGGAAAGGGGAGTGACCACTCGCCTGTCCATCATCACCCCAGGGATGGTGCCCAGAGCTCCTCCAGTGTGTTCCAGACTTCAGCCATCTTGCTTTGCAAGGTGTGGGGGGTACTCTAGAGGGCTCTGAGTGGCCAGTGCCAGCAGCGATGTCAGAGACCACCGTGATAGGTCCTTGCCTGATAAGACAGCCAATCCCCCTCTCAGGGCTCTCTCCTGTGGGTTCTCTTCAGATTCTGCTTGCAAGTTTCCTTCAGGAATCCTCTGCAACTTCTTCATCACCCTCTGACCTTGGATCAACCGCAGCCTGCTCCAGGAACTGCTGTAACAGCCACAAAGTATCCACAAGCGATACTTTTTCTCTGCAACTTCAGCTCCAGCCAGCAACTGCAACAGTTTCCACGGTGTGCACGCTCTGAGGACTCCCTGTCTTCACTCTGCACCAGAAGGACAGAAGAAATCTCCCGTGGGGTGATGGAGTCACTCCCCTGTTCCAGAAGGCGATGAACAGTACTCTTGGACTCCTCTCACAGTGACGAGCGTGCTCCTAAGGACACAGAGGTCAGACCCCTTTGACATCGACTGTCCTGAGGTCCTGCTGATGCAATTTGAAGGAGGTAAGACCTTGCCTCCTCTAAGAGCGACAGTACCTCTGTTTACTGCATCTTTTTCACCTCCTGAGGCCTCTGTGCACTATTTGAAAAATTCCTTCATCCACAGCCTTGACCAAGTCCCCAGCACTCCATCATGCGACGCTCAACTCGCTGAGTTGTTCTCTGGCAGTGTGGAACCTTCCTTTGTTGTGCTGCGCCAACCGTGTTTTGCACCTCCTTTGTCCCCATGTCCTGGGACTCCTGTGGGTGCTGCCTGTCATCCTGAGGGCTCTCTAAAGTTCTGAGAGCCCCCTCTTCCTCCTCACAGAGATTTGAGGCCCCCAGGTCCCTCCTGGGTCCATCAAGCACAATTCTGATGCAGAACTCATATTTGTCGTAACCAAGGCTTGTTGGTGACTTCCAACATGAAATCACATCTGCATCCATCTTCACATCGTGGGACATCTTTTGCATTCTGCAGGAACCCACTGGCTTCTTCCTAGGGTGCAATCCTGCAGGCTTCGTCCAACTGGAGACTCTTCCTTTGCACCCTCTTCTGGGTTTGCAGGGGCTCTTGTCCTTCCTGGAACTTCTTTCGACTTCTGGACTTAGTCCCCTTCTTTTGCAGGTCTTCAGCTTGAGGAATCCAGCAGTTGTTGTTTGCAGACCTGGTTGGTTACTGCAATAATCCATATCACAATGTGTAGTGTGTCCTAAGGAAACTTGCAGTACTTTACTCCTGTTTTTCTGGGCTCTGGGGTGGGGTAATTTACTTACCTTTACGGTGTTCTTACTCTCCCAGCGATTCTGCACACACTACACTTGTCTAGGGGGGAATTTGTGATTCATATTCCACTTTCTTAGTATGTGGTTTTTGTTGCCCCTAGACCTATTTTTTCCCATTGCATTCTATGGCATTTTCTATTGTTTGCACTATCCTATGACTAATTACTTGTCTAATTTTGGTGTCTAATGTATATATTGTGTGTTATACATACCTTCAGAAGGACTATTGTCTCTAAGATACTTTTGGTACTGTGTCACCCAAATAAATACCTTTATTTTTGGTAACACTGAGTATTGTCTTTACTTGTGTTTAAGTACTGTGTAACCTTAAGTGGTATTGCATGAGCTTTGCATGTCTCCTAGTTCAGCCTAAGCTGTTCTGCTGTAGCTACCTTTATCAGCCTCAGCTCCTAGAACACTACTACTTCACTAATAAGGGATAACTGGAACTGGTATAAGGTGTAAGTACCCAATGAACCTATTACAAACCAGGCCAGCCTCCTACAAGGGGGATGGAAAGACCAGGGACACCGGCTTCTGTCAAAGAGGAGGCCAGAACCTGAAAAGATCTCTCTAGGCCAGACATGGCACCGTGAATGCCTTCCAGGAATGCATTGCATTGCTGCATCTTGGATGCCAGCCCCTGGATGACATTCACAATGGTTGTCTTCCCTACAGAGATGGTTCACAGGAGGTCAATAGCCTCCTCAGTGACAGCAGCAGGTCTGACTGGGGCAGGAGAAGAGGTGCCTGGGCTGAAGGAGACACTCACCCTCCTGGGTGAGCGGGCACGGGCAACTCGGTGGGGAGATATTGGGAGGGCGGTGATGGTATAGGGGGTGGTGGAAAATGGCAAAGAATGGGTGGGCCCAGTAGGGTCTGCCACCACCAGGAAACTGCCATCGGAGGAGGTGTCAGACTCACTACCTTCAGTGATGGTCGCCTCCACTTGGTACTCCCTTGCCCTCCAAACCACTGGTCCTCTTGGCGTCAGTAGATTCTGCCTCCTGGGTCTCGTGGGCTGCAGCATTCCCACTCACCGGTGCCTCAGCTCCCTCATCAGATGATGCTAAAGCACACAAGGACACAAAAGCACGGGGGGACAAAAAAAGAAAGAAGTATGTCAATTCCAAGAAACATATTCATGTTGGAACACATACACTCCCACCCATCTCAGGCACCAACCCTCAGCAGACACAATATATGATATGAATGTGCCCCTGACTGGTAGGCATGATCCTACAGTACACTACATTATCATCCTGGCCCTCTAATCTGCTACAATTTGCAATGGGAAACAATGAGAGATGATGCCAAGATAACAAACCTGCAAATCCATGAGGCCACATTATACTAATAGCCCAAACAGAGGACCCCTCCCAGGCCTACATTTCCAGCCATATCTACCTAAGGACACTATCCCACGGATATAGAGGGGGGCAGGATTTCAGGGACACACCTGTCTATGGGCCTGGCACTACAATGCATGCACCTCGTAGACCCTAACTACACTCATCATAGTAGCATCACAACAGTGTTGGTACTCACCCCCTTGTGGCTGCTGTGCTGCCTTCAATCGCCCATCCAAATCCAGATAGGCCACTGCCAATATGTGGGCCATAAGGGGGTCAGGGTCCAACATGCTCCTCTTCCATGTTGGGAGGCCGTCCCCATCTCGGCATCTCTAGTCTTCCGGGCCCAGTGCTGCAGGTCCTCCCACCGCTGCCTGCAGTGGGTGCTCTGCCAGATGTAGACCCACATGGTCCGCACTTCCTTGGTAGTGGCTTGCCACAATCCTTTCTTCTGATGGGTGCTGACCTGCATGGGACACACAGAGTAAAGAAACAGATGTGAGTGTGGGTGCCCCATACACAAATGCCATGCCAGTCCAACCTGACATAGCCCATGGAGATATACATATAGACAATTGCCAAGTGCCAAACTGCCAGACACACAATGGGTAAGCATTCACACAGCAAAGAAAAACACCTACAAGCATCCACCACATTCACACACATTCAAGGAGGACAAATGGTAACTCACCTGTTCCTCTGGTCGCCCATACAGCTTTGCATTCATGGGGCAGGACCCCATCCACCAGCTTCTCTAGCTCCTCCTTGATGAAGGCCGGGGCCCGCTTCCCTGTAGCACATGCCATCTCAAGGACTAGAGTCAGGACACAGCAGCACACACAGTGGAGTTCTTCCCTACTTGAGGTGCAGGAGTCAAGTGGCAAGGGCATGACAAAATAGGGGTATAAATCGCAGTGGTGTGCACCGTCACCACCGGCGGTGATCATGATTGGCCCTGCTTCCCCATTAAAAACAATGTTATCAAATGATCAGGTGCACAGTGGTTAACACCGCCTACCACCATGATGACCAAATACAGGTGAATGAGGTCACTTTCTTCACTACACTACATGTAGGACAGTGGGCCGCATTTTGCATCCACCATGCCTTCATAGTACTGTTATGATTACTGGTCCTCCTCATGGAATCATGTTGGGAATTGTGCCTACACTAAGATGCAATAAAACATACACACCTCACCACACATTGCCTTGACAAGATTAACACGTTCTTTATGTCTGTTTGAGGGACAATTATGTCACAATTGTGTCACATGTACAACATGAATAGTGGGGCCTTGTTATGGAAGTGTATGTCCTAATTCAATGTGTTTCGCTTCCTCCCCCATAGGTGCAGACCCATGTGGTGAGGGATGGCCTAATCTGTGTACCCCTGGTAGATCTAGCCACCATGGAGGAACGTCACATCAGCACCACTTACCACCTGAATAGAGCCACAATCCTGGAACTTTGTGACAGTGGGCATGGCAGCGGGTGTTATTCAGCCAATGCTCAGCCACATCTTGTCCAAATTTTTGAATGAATTCGTCCAACACCTGCAAAGTTATGTCCAGTTCCTCCAAAGGGCTGATTTCACCACCATCAAATCAGGATTCTATGCTTTTGCAAATATCCCCCATGTGATAGATGCCATTGATGGTACCCACATAGTCCTCATACCCCCAAGCGTAAATGAACAGGTGTTCAGAAATAGAAAAAAAACTCTATGAATGTCCAATTGGTGTGTTCTGCTGATGAGTACGTTTCTCATGTGAACGCAAGGTTCCCAGGATCAGAGCATGATTCCTATGTCCTGAAAAACAGCAGTGTGCCACACATGAAGGGACAACTATAGGGGGACAGAGCTTGGCTCATAGTTGAGTGTGTATGACACCGTACTAGTGACACACCAGACAGTCAGGCTGCATATAAGTAGTAGGTGTGTGTATTAACCCTCTTTCAACCACTTTTCCATGGGATTATGGCTACCCAAACATGCAATGGCTCCTGACACCTGTGAGAAATCCCAGGACAGATACGGAATTTCATTATAATGAAGTATATGATCGCACTGGGAGGGTGATTTTCAGACCATAGGACTCCAGAAGACAAAATTTAATTGCCTGCATCTCTTTGGAGGATCCCTGTGCTATGGCTCTGACAAGGTGTGTCAGATAGGGTTGGCCTGCTGCATGCTATACAATTTGGCTGTGAGGAAATCTATCCCACTTCTGGAAGAGGAGAATGCTGTTTAACCACCCCTGCCACCTCAGAGGATGGATGAGAGTGATGAAGAAGAAGAGGGGAAAGACATCAACTCCAGAACCCAGCTAATCCGGCTATACTTCCAGTGCCTCTGAGGTACAGTTCCTATTCTGCAAATGGGTTTACTGCATTGTTTCTGGGAGGCATATATACTAGGTGCTGTGGTTTCCTTTACCAGTGATGTTGCTACTTTATGAATGAAAAAACAGATGTACGCTACAGCAATGGAATGTATAGTGCAACATACTTCAAACGGTTAGACCCCCTCCTGCAATTTAAGCAGCATTATGATGGAAACTGCTAGTACATACACATTGACATTTGCTTGCTGACACTAAATGAGGACAAATTTTTGTGTGTGTACAAGTGTACTTATTTTGAAGTTAAAACATGCATGAGTGATGGGACAGTGGAAGGGAGTAGGCACATGGTGAACAATATCCTCAGGTACATTTCCACAGCTGTTGGTAGCACAGGGGCAAAGTCCACGGGCCATTGGAAGATGGTGAAATGGCAGTGGCATGTCAACAAGGTAGCTCAGGTGCACACAAGGGAGACAGTTCAGGGCAGAGTCAATTCCTGGCAGTGGGCTTGGTCTTGGCTGGGGTTTGACTGGGATGACTAGGATTGAGGACACATTTGCAAAGAGGTACCTGGGCTGCATGGGGAGCGGTACTGGTGTCCTGGGAGTCCTCTGGCAGTGCCACCACTCCAATATCTGCTGCAGATGTTGATGGCAAGGCAGTGTCCTGGCTAGTGTAAGGGGCCTGCAGGTAGGTGGAGGAATCAGGCTGGATGTTGGTCTGGTTCTGCAGCACCCCTGCAATGGAGACCATGGTGGCATTTAGCTGTTTCCATTGCTCCATGGCCTCCTGGTGGTGTGCTACCTGCTGTCTCTGATTCTGCTCCAACGTGGCCAGGATGTGCCTCATCCTGTCTTGGGAAGTGTGGTATGCTCTCAGTGACTCAGCAATGACCTCCTCGGCAGCTGCCTCCCTCCTTGCTCCCCCCCCAGGCCACTGATACTCCCCACCTGGCCCTAGCCCCCTGTGCCTGTGTCCCATGCACAGGTCTGGCAGTCTCACTTGCACTGGGCCCTTCAACAATCCTGCCTGGTGGTGGGTGGAGACTTGGACCTCTGTACATGTGGGCAGCCAGTCCTTGGCTTGGTTGACACAGGTGTGGGGTTGTTGGGCCAGAGCTGATAGTGGTGTGGTGTCAGTGGTGTCCTGGGTGGGGCTTCTGGAGGGTGACTGTTCCTCTGTGTCCAGACATCCCTATGCACTCTCCTGAGTGAGGCATTTGTCTTCAGGTGGAGGACTGGCACTCCTTGATGTCTCTGTCCGGGAGGTGTGGGTGGTGGGACCTTTGTGTGAGAGAATAGAGATGTGGGTGTCCTGCACTTTCTTGTCCCTTGCAGCAGTGCTCAGCAGTAATTGATGGTTACACTCCCATGTAGGAGGCTGCAGGGTCCCTTTGTGTTCTTTTTGATGCATTTAGTGAGGGGGTGGTGGTGCATTCTGGGTGTTGTAGTTCTCCTAACATTACATGCATAGGTTGGTGACTGTGCACAGGAGGCTGGATGGTGATTTGTGTGGGGCGTTGTGGGCATGCTAGAAACATGGATAGGAGTGTCTGGGTGTTGTGGGCTGGGTAGGGGATGGGGCATGGTAGTAGTGAGAGGGATGAGGTAGTACATGCATTACTGGTGTGGTAACTGTCAGGGTATTGTCATTGACGTACTCAAGTCCAGTCCTCCAGGGATTCCAGTGAGCCCCTCTGGGTGCAGGATAGCCAAGACCTTCTCCTCTCACTGCTTTTTGGCGAGTAGGATGCTACTCTGGAACCCAAGAGGAATTAGTGGTGGATTAGTATAGGGAAATATGAGTACAGTTTTAGTATTATTATGAATTAATTTGAGCAGAGGATATGTGAGTTTGTTAGTTGGATTGACTAGAGTAATGGAGGGATGGAGGAGGGAAGAATCCAGAAGTGTTAATTGGGAGTTTATAGTAATAGGATGAGGCTTGGGATGAGTAAAGGAGAGATGGAGGAGGGAAATTTCTGTGGAGAGGGTTAGAGAGATCATAGTAGCAGGAGGGGTTTTGGAGACGTCAAAGGTGAGATAAATGAGGGAGAATTTAGTAGGGTTGCTTGGGAGATCATGGTAGTAAACTGAGGTTTGGGTGAGCTAGATGTGGAAGTGGAGTGAAGAGCTTAGGCAGGGTTATTTTGGAGATGAAAGTAGTAGAATGGGTTTGGGATGAGTCAGAGTAGGGATGGAGGATAGACTGATAGAGACATGACATACAGTGATGGGTAGACTAAGTAAAGCTCACAAGAGAGTACATTTATATTATTTTTGTTTATTTATAATTCTCTCTCTCTCTATATATATATATATTTATATATATACATATATACTTTTTATCATTATTATCATAATCGATCATTTAGATTAGAATTCTGAGAACTTTTTCAAAATAAATCACAAGGCTTGACTAATAAGATCTTCCTGAACGATCAAGGTGCATGAGAAATACTAAATAGGATACACCATACAAAGACTAAATGCATCCTGGGGAGGTTTACTGGGGGCTTTCTCTAAGCCCTCCTTCAACAGACTTAAAGTTCCCCTGACAGGGTGGCCATACAGTAACTTAAAAGGACTAAATCCAAGCCCATTTTGAGGCACCTCCCTATAGACGAACAGAAGGCATGGCGAGAGGATGTCCAACTTCCGCCTCAAGGGCTCTGACAGGTCCATGATCATACTATTTAAGGTGCAGACCATTGATTTGGGGGTGGTAAGAAGTGGTGAACTTATACCTTACACCATACCCCGCCACTGAGACGTCATATAAGTAGATATGAAATTGGTACCTCTATCGGATACAAATTCCTTGGGGAAACCCATGCAGGTAAAAATCAAAACACGACCCACTTCAGGGGAAGTGATTGACCTCAGAGGAATGGCTTCTGGGTACCAGGTGGCATGGTCCACCTGGTCTTGGTGGACCATGCTACCTGTTGCCCATTGCTGTCTTGGGATCCAGAGGCCCCACAATGTCAATACCGACCCTTTCAAAGGGGATACTGACCACTGGGAAATGTTGGAGGGGAGTCTTACATTTCCTCCCACTTTTGCCACAAGTCTGGCAAGACCTGCAAATGAGCATCTGAGTGCCTGCACATTAGGGGCCAGTAAAAGTAGGTGATCAGCCATTCAAAGGTCTTGTCCTGCCCCAAATGTCCAGCTAAAGGCACATCATGAATCAGACCCAGTAGGAAGGCTCTGAAGCACTGGGGTACCACCAGCACAAGGGCTGACCCAGGCTCAGCAACCTTAGGCTCACTATACAGGAGGCCGTCCTCCCAATAAATCAGGTAAGATCCTGACTCCTTGCCAGCCGCCTGGCTTGCAGCCTGCTGCCACAAACCCACTAGAGTATGGCATGTCCTCTGTACCTCACATAATGCCTCCCTGGTGGGTCCCCCTTCTTGCTGCGACTGTGACAGCTCAGGGACCTCCCCCAGTTCAGCCACCAGTTCCCCTGTAGGTTCCTGGGCGTCACTCTTAGGCTTTGCCTCCTCCCGGACCGTGGGCACTTCTTTCGCCGGTTTCCTACATCCTTTCTCTTTTGGCGGTCCCCTGTGCTACTGTTTCAGGCTCCAGGGGCTCCTGACCACCTTGATGGGCTGCCATTGACCTGAAGGATACCCATACCCACCCAGTCAGCCCTAACATCTCCAAGTGTGACCTGTGTTCCACCTCCTTCCAAGGGGAATCCTCCATGTCACTGCCAAACAAACAATCTACAGGCATGGTTGGACTCACAGCTACCTTTAAGGAACCAGAGACCACCCCCTTTCAAAGGGAACCTGCACCACTCTGCACAGGTGCTCTGAGTTGTCCATTGCAACTACTTGGTGAAGTACATTGGGATCTATCTGCTCTTCAGACACCAGGTGACTCCTCACTGTAGTCTCCTGTGTCTCTCAGAGCCTCCACCCTCTGTCCATTAATGGTCACCCATTTCATGTACTTTTTAGTGTTCTCTGGACAATCTCACTGTCCCCTAGTAAGACCATAGTCATCTCAGCTGGCTCCCACCCACCTGGAACCAACTCCTCCCCAAGCACTACAGCAGCAAAACCCTGTGACTGACCACCAGTAGGTGTCAGTGTACCCTTGGGACATTTGGGATCCCCCTTCACATGATCCACCTGGTCACATGCATAACATCTACGAGGGGGGACCCCTTTCACAGGTTTCCCTTTGGAGAACCATGGTTTATTTTCACTGGGGGACTGGGAATCCTTACCCTGGGAACTAGGTTGGGGCCCTGTAGAGAGCTTCCCCTGTTTGCCCTTACCCCCACTTTCTTCTCAGAGGGTCCCTGCCCACCCTTGTTGGGGTCTCCCCCATACCTCTTTATGGACCCTGGTGCCCTCCCAGCAGTCCTCCTCCTGTGCAAGCTTCCTGGGGTCAGTCAACTTGCTGTCAATTAGGTGCTGGCGCATCTCCAGAAAACATCAACTATACAAGTGTTCCCAAGCACTTAAATTGTAAAGCCCCTTGTTAGACTTGGTAGCCTTGGCGTGGTCTCCCCTAACTTTTTGTCACTGTTTCTGAGGTTGCTGATGTGTGCTGGACTCTGTTTTTGATACCCTGGGCACTTTTCAACTGCTACCCAGTGCCAAAGTGCAAGTGCTCGTATGTAAAATGTATTTGTAATTGGCTTTCCATGATTGGCATATTTGATTTACTAGTAAGTCCCTAGTACAGTGCACCAGAGGTGCCCAGGGCCTATAAATACAATGCCACTAGTGAGCCTGCAGCACTGGTTCAGCCAACCACATGAGTAGCCCTGTAAACATGGCTCAGACCTGCCACCGAAGTGTCTGTGTGTGCAGTTTTAATGTGCCAATTCGACTTGGAAAGTATCCCACTTGCCAGGCCTAAACCTTCCCTTTTTATACATGTAAGGCACTCCTAAGGTAGGCCCTAGGTAGCCCCTTGGGCAGGGTGCAGCGTATGTTAAGGGTGGGACATATACCTATGTGTTTTATATGTCCTAACAGTGAAATACTGCTACATTTGGTTTTCACTGTTGCAAAGCCTACCTCTCTCACAGGTTAAAATGGGGGCAGCCTTTAAATATTTTTAAAGTGCAGATTAACTTTAAGAGCAGATCAAAATGTGGAGTTTAGGGTCTCTGAGCTCACAATTTGAAAATACATATTTTAGTGAAGTTGGTTTTGAAAATGCCACTTTTAGAAAGTATGCATCTTCTTGCTGTAGGAGACTGGCCTGGTTTGTAGTGGGTACCCTGGGTGCTTACACCTTACACCAGGTCCAGTTATCCCTTGTTAATGAATGTAGTAGTGTTCTAGCAGCTTAGGCTGATAGAGGTAGCTTTATCAGAGTAGCTTAGGCTGAGCTAGGAGACAGGCAAAGCTCATGCAATACCACTTATAGTTACATAGTACTTATATACAAGTAAAGACAATACTCAGTGTTACCAAAAATAAAGGTATTTATTTGGGTGACACAGTACCAAAAATATCTTAAAGACAATACTCCTTCTGGAGGTAAGTTTTATACACTATATATACACTAGACACCAACATTAGATAAGTAAATAGTCATAGAACAATGCAAACAGTAGGACATCCTATAGAATGCAAACAAAGAAAATAGGTCTAGGGGCAACACAAACCACATACTAAAAAAGTGGAATGTGAATCACAAATTCCCCCTAAACAAGTGTAGTGTGTGCAGAATTGCTGGGAGAGTAAGAAGACAGTAAAAGAAAGTAAGTTACTCCACCACAGAGCCCAGAAAAGCAGGAGTAAAGTACTGCAAGTTTCCTTATGACATACTACACCTGGATTTTGGGATTTTGCAGCAGCCAACCAAGTCTGCAAAGAACAACTGCTGGATTATTGGATCTGAAGACCTGCAAAAGAAGGGGGCCAAGTCCAGAAGTCGAAAGAAGTTCCAGGAAGGACAGGAGCTCCTGCCAACCCAGAAGAGAATGCAACAGAAGAGTCCCTGGTTGGTAGAGGACTGCAGAAATGCACCCTAGGAAGATGCCAGCGGGTTTCTGTGTGATGCAAAAGATGTCCCATGGTGTGAAGATTGTTGCAGATGAGATTTTGTGTTGGAAGGCACCAACAAGCCTTGACTACGACAAAAGTGTGTTTTTCATCAAAATGGCACTGGATGGACCCAGGAGGGACCTGGAGGCCTCAACTCCATGTGAGGAGGAAGAGAAGGCCCTCAGCACTTTAGAGAGCCCTCAGGATGCCAACCAGCACACCCAGAAGCCACAGGATCTGGGTTCAAAGGAGGTGATAAATGTGGTTGATGCAGCACAACAAAAGAAGGTCCCACGCTGCCGGAGAGCAACTCAGCAAGTTGAGCGTCGCAGGATGGAGTGCTGGGGACCTGGGCCAGGCTGTGCATGAAGGAATTTTGCAAAGAGTGCACAGAGGCCTCAGGAGGCAAAGAAGACACAATACACAGGGGTACCATAGTTCTCAGGGAAGGCAAGGTCTTACCTCTTCCAAATTGCATCAGTAGGACCTCAGGATAGTCTTTGTCGATGATGTCCACCCTCTTTGTCCTTAGGAGCACGCTCGTAGCCGTGAGAGAAGTCTCAGGGTACCAGTCATCACCTTGGAAGGTGCCTGCTTGGAGCAGAGGAATGACTCCTTTCACACCACAGGAGATTTATTCAGTCCTTCTGGTGCAGGATGAAGAGAGGGAGTCCCCAGAGCATGTGCACCATGGAAACTGTTGCAGTTGCTGACTTGGAGCTGAGGTTGCCGATGAAAAGTGTCTCTTGTAGACACTATGTTGAAGTTACAGCATTTCTTGGAGCAGCCTGTGGTTGATCCGAGGTCAGAAGAGTCTGAAGTTCTTGCAGAGGATTCCTGAAGGAAACTTGCATGCAGAATCTGAAGAGAACCCACAGGAAAGACCGTAAATAGCCCTGAGAGGGGACTTGGCTACCTTATCAGGTATGGAACGATCAGGAGGGGTCTCTGACGTCACCAGCTGACACTGAACACTCAGAGCCCTCCAGAGTGCCCCCACACCTTGCAAAGCAAGATGGCTGAAGTCTGGGACACACTGGAGGAGCTCTGGGCACCACCCCTGGAGTGGTGATTGTTGGACCTGGCCCTTTTACAGGGTCATTCCCCAGACTTTTTGCTTTTGCCTCCTTATTTTCTGACCTTTGTTGGCTGACGTTTTGACTTTGAGCACTTTTTCACTGCTAACCAGTGCTAAAGTGCATGTGCTCTCTCTTACAAATTTGGTATGATTGGATTATACCTGATTGGCATATTTAATTTACCTATAAGTCCCTTGTAAAGTGGTATCTCTACACCCAGAGCCTGTAAATTAAATGCTACTGGTGGGCCGCCATCACCACCCACTGAAGTAGCCTGTCAAACCTATTTAAGGCCTGCTAGCGCAGAGCCTGTGTGCGCAGTTTCCTGCCACAGGGACCTGGCATCTAAATTTACTTGCCAGGCCCAGAACTCCCCTTTTACTACATGTAAGTCACCCCTAAGGTACGCCCTAGTTAGCCATCTGGGCAGGGTGACAGGTATGTAGAAGGCAGGACATGTGCCATGTTGCGTGGCCTGTCCTGGTAGTGACAAACAGCCTAACTTGGTGTCTTACTGCTGTGAGTGCTGCCTTCTCATAGGATTGCATTGGGTGGAAGGGGTATTGTCTGATTTATGAGGGGTAGCGTAGGCCTGTTTGGTATGGTTGTGACAGTGGTAAGAAATGCTACTTACTGGTGTAGGTGTATTTCTTATTACTGTCACAGAAATGCCACTTCTAGAAAGTGCGCATTTATCTGTACTTATAACTTTGGTGTTTTGTAGCTTGTCTCCAATCAACATCTGGTCAGACTGACAGTTGGGGCTTTGTGCATACTTCTCAGACAGCCTGAACACACGGAGGGTGGAGGTGACACAGAGGTGCATCTACATATTGTAAAGCCTACCTGGGCTGAGAGAAGGGAGAGGCGGGGCACGCCTACAATTGTAAAGACTGTGCCCTGGCCTCACACAATAGGGTCGTTAACCCCCCACTGATGTTTGGAGCCTGTGCTGAAAGGAGAGAGAGGGCACTCCCAGAACCAGTTGTAACTGGCTGGAACCTCCTCTCCCTACCATTGTGAAACACTGTAAAAACTGACTATAAGTACAGGGGAATTTTCCCCACAATTTGAACATTCTTGGAACTGGAAACTGGACACAGGACGCTGAGGAATGGACTCACCAGGAAACCACCTTGGACTGCTGCTGTTGTGCTGACCTGTGACCTGCCTAGCCACTGGAAGGAACTGCCACTATCTGCCCTCCTTGTGCTGGTCTGTAGTTGGGCCCACCAGTCCTGTGCTCCTTTGGCCTCCTGATTGCTCCCAGGGGCAGGGTGCTGTGCCCCTGACCCCTGTTCCGATCTCTCCAATTTTTCCTAGCGCTGAGAGAGGAGCGCTCACCCCTAAGGAATTTGCTGCCAGAGATCACCGCCGCAGCTCGGGCCTCAAATTGGCCTTAAAACTTCTAAAATCTCTTTTGTTTTGGAAAATATCACCGCCGCAGCCCAGGCTGCACGTTTGGATTTCGCGCTGTAACAAGCGCTGGGTTCTGCTTCCAAAACAATCACCGCCGCCACCCGGGCTTTTCCTCTTCAGCGCCGGGTCTGCGCTGATTCTAGTGCCCCCGGGGCACCTCAGCAAAAGATTCGGAGCAAGCGTGCTCCTCTCGGCACCCCCGAGGCACCTCCCGCTTCCGGGAGCGCCCCAGGGGCACCAGCCACCTACAATCCTACAGGAAGCCTCCTGGCGGCTCGGGAGAGGCTTCCTTCACTCGCGCAACACATCGGGTGCGGGCGAGTGTTTCCTCGGGCCCCCGGAGGGGTCCGAGTTTCCATCCACAAGGGAAGCAGGACTCGGGGAGGCACAGGGAACGCCCCCCTTCCCAGGTCGCTGCGACAGGAGCGGGACGCTCCTTGCCGTTTACGGGGGCATTTTTCTTTTAATTAACTCAGGAAGGGAGACCTCGACGGAGGTCCCTTCCCGTCTTGGCCCCCGGAATCATTAGTGGGCCGCGCCCGGCCCCCTACCCTACGGACAAGGTGTGCGGAGGCCGAGGCAGGCCCCCACCCAGAACGGAGGCCCCCGGAGGGGCCCGTTCAGGAAAAGAGGGTGCCAATCGCCCCTCTTTGATCCAGGGCATCGCGTCGCCCCCGTTTTGCGCGCCGGAGCGCCGGGGGCCCACTAAACTCACCTATAGGCCCGGGAAGTGCCCAAAACAACTGGAACCAGGTACTCGTTAGAAAATCTAGGCTCTAGGAGCCTAAAACAAACTTACAAATGTTTGCTATTTTCTACCTGTTTACTGGTGACAAACATATGTGCTAATGTTCCTTTTCTAGGCATGTCGAGCTGATGTGTATGTATATGACTTGTAGTAGGTTTTCTAATGTTCCTTTTAGGGGTATTTAGGAATTGTTCCTGACAAGTGCATATACCTCTTATTATAATTTCTGACTACTGCTTATGTTGCAGAATCCTGAGTACGTACGTGTCCTAACGTGACAACTGCAACTTCTTGCAGAGTATTAGTGACTTGTGTAACCTTCTGATGACTGCTAAGGTAGCAGGGTATTACTTACGTGTAATGTTGGTCTAATTATGTTTTGTGCAATACAGATTATTTTTACATAGCTCAGTGTTGTGTTTACTTTGTGGTGTACATTTTGCGTCACATGTGTTGTGTGTTGTGCGGACGCTTTACTCATTGCCTCCAGGTTAAGCCTGACTGCTCGTGCCAAGCTACCAAGGGGGTGAGCAGGGGTTATCTTGGATGTGTAACTTCCAAACCCTGACTAGAGTGGGCAGGTTCTGCCTGGCTGAGGTGCATACCCTAGCCAACCAGAAACCCCATTTCTAACAGTGATGTACAGGGGAGTGGTCACTCCCCTTTCCTTTGTCCAGTTTTCCACCAGAGCAGGGGAGAATGGGTCCCTGAACCGGTGAAGACTGGTTTATACAAGGAGGGCACCATCTGTGCCCTTCAAAGCATTTCCAGAGGCTGGGGAGGCTACCCCTCCCCGGCCTGTAACACCGATTTCCAAAGGGAGAGGGTGTAACACCCTGCTCTCAGAGGAAATGCTTTGTTCTGCCTTCCTGGGACTGGGCTGCCCATACCCTAGGAGGGCAGAACCCTGTCTGTGAGGGGGCAGCAGCTGTAGCTGCAGTACAAGCCTCAGAGACCTGGTTTGGCAGTCCTGGGGGTCCATGGTGGCTCCCCCAGGATGCATGGAATTGGCTCACCAATACCAGATTTGGAATGGGGGGACAATTCTATGATCTTAGACATGTTACATGGCCATATTTGGAGTTACCATTCTGAAGCTACATATAGGTATTGACCTATATGTAGTGCACATGTATAATGGCATCCCCACACTCACAAATTCTGGGGAAAAGGCCCTGAACTATATGGGGGCACCTTTGCTCGTGCAAGGTTTCCCTCACACTTAGTATCTTTGCACCTAACCTGCAGCAAGTGAAGTTTGTACATATAGGTGACTTATAAGTTACTTAAGTGCAGTGAAAATGGCTGTGAAATAGTTTGTGAACTATTTCATGCAGGCTGCAGTGGCAGTCCTGTGTAAGGGTTTGTCCGAGCTCCCTATGGGTGGCAAAATAAATGCTGCAGTCCATATGGATCTCCTGGAACCCCAATGCCCTGGGTACCTGGGTACCATATACTTGGGACTTATAGGGGGAGGTCCAGTATGCCAATAGAAATTGGTAAATGAAGTCACTGGCCTACAGTGACAAATTTAAAAGCAGAGAGAGCATAAGCACTGAGGTTATGGTTAGCAGAGCCTCAGTGACACAGTTAGGCACTACACAGGCATACATATTAGGCCACAAACTATGAGCACTGGGGTCGTGGCTAGCAGGATCCCAGTGAGACAGGCAAAACACACTGACAAATAGGTTTTTATCCATGAGCACTGGGGTCCTGGCTAGCAGGATCTCAGTGACACAGTAAAAACACACTGACACACACTCACAAACAGGCCAAAAGGGGGGGTAACCATGCTAGAAAGAGGCTACTTTCTAATACTTGTTTAAACCTTTCTGTGACTCTGCAGGTTTGTGGATTCCCTGTCTGGGTCAGTTGAACAGTTGGGCTGTTTGCACCTCTTTCTAGACAGTGACACAAAGTGAGCTTTGGTGTAGCTACCATATCCTGATGAGCCATCTGTGCTGGGAGGGAGCGGAGCAGTGGTCACTTACACCTGAAAGGGCTGTGCCTGACCTCGCACAATGCAGTCTCCAAGCTCCTGGTGTGTGTGTCTGGGGCCTGGTCTGGGCATGGCAGGATCTGAAAAAAAACAGAGAGTTCGCTTTGAAGTAGGCCTACTTCAATGGCGGAAAGGTGTACAAGAAGAACACCCAAACCCCTGAAAAATTAGATCACTTCTGGAATCAAGAGGAACCTCTGTCATGGAGAAGAGCTGAAGAGCTGAGGAGAAGTGCTGCCTCTGACTGTGACTGTGCTTTGTTGGGCTATCCTCCAGTTGCTGCTTCTAGCTGTAAAAGGGGACAAAGACTAGACTTTGTTGTGCATTGAACTGAGCTTGCACCCTGTTGTTGATGCCTCAGGGCCATCAAAGACTTCCCCTGACAGCACCTGGACTCTCTGCTGAGACTCCTGCCCTGCCAAGTGGTGCCCTATCCAGCCTGGGGGCCCTTGAGAGGTGAAGCTGGCAGCTAAGAACTGATAGTCCACGGGAAAGACTTCCGTGCGGGAAGGCTTTTGACGCAACACCCGCCTCGCAGCTGATAACAGACGCGCCGCCAGCCTCACGGCTACAATCGACACTCCACCTGCATTGTGGCTGGAAGATCGATGCAACGTGGCTGGAGAAATGACATGCAACACCTGCAGCAGCTGCTGTTAACAACACAAGCCCCCACACAGTGCGTTTTCTAGACATCGTGTGACTGGATTTCAACGTAAATCTTCCAAGTGCCATAAATGCCAGGTGTGACATTGGACACTCTGAAGGAGCTGAGAGGCTCAGCAAATGACAAGACTGTTGCTGACAATACATACATTCAAGGAAAAATAGGGGGTGATTTAAAGAAGCAAATATGATGATTTTCATTTCACTATTACTTGCATTTTGGTAGAGAAAGTTGAGACATCTACTGTAACCTCAATTATTATAGTTACAAAAAGGGCAGTGTTGTCACCAAGCCTTGGCAGAACTTGCAGAGTTTTATTCCATTTATTTCCATGGAGTTACAAAAAAACTGCAAAAGGTTCCTCGGAAATCCACAAGTGGGCAGAAATAGGCACGTTGCACTGCAATTTAGTGTGGGGAGCTCATTCCACGCTGAAATATTCAGCATGAACGGCACCACATGATGCACCAGAGGGTGCAGCTTCTTGAGTTGAGTTTAGTGCTACTTGAGGTACAATTTCTACTCCAGTGGCATCTTTCTGACTGCGACCACTTGCCCCCCCCCATTAGTTGGTACCTAATAATAGCTGTTTCTGCACTTCAGACTCTTTCCCAGACATGTTACAGTAGTTTGTTCAGGGGTAGATTGTTCAGGCTCAAGGGAGGTCCAGTAGTAGTAGTCCAGGAAAGTGCAGACTGTAAATATTTAGACAATGCAAACATGATGGTCAATGATTTTTTGAAAAAACTAAATTCATCACATTTGTTAATGCTTGTTTTCTTTTGTGTTCAGCATTCCTGGAGACCACGTCTTTCCTTGCATTTTCCCCACTTTTTCCTCTGCCCTTCCTCCGACACTCTCTTTTTACTCTGTTCCCTGATGCTCCCTGATGCTCCTTTTTCTGCTTTCTTTTTATTAATGTATTTTTTATGAGGGCAAGTAGTTGCTACTACGCACCTTGCACCCTTTTTTGCACGTTTTGTTTTCACCTTTTTTTGTTTTAATTCATTATTTTAAAATCATCATCCATGCTTCGTGTTAGACCTGGCATCCTTGGTGTGGTTTCCCCCTGTCTTTTTGCCTCTACCTCCTGTATTTTTGACTGTGTGCTGGATTTAGTTTTTGCTGGTTTTGGTACTCTGGGCACTTTACCACTGCTCATCAGTGCTAAACTGCACGTGCTCCCTATTTAAATTTTAATTATGATTGGTTAACCATAATTGACATATTTGATTTACTAGTATGTCCCTTGTATAGTGCACCATGTGTGCCCAGAACTCGTAAATTAAATGCTGTTAGTGTGCCTGCAGCACTGATTGTGCCATCCACATGATTAGCCCTGCAAACATGTCTCAGACTAGCCATTGCAGTGTCTGTGCATACGGTTTTAGATTGCCATGTCGACTTGGTAATTGCACCCACTTGCCACACCCAAATCTTCCCTTTTAGTACAGGGAAGACACCCTAAGGTAGGCCCAAGGTTGTCCCATGGGCAGAGTGCAGTGTAGTTAAAAGGCAGGACATGTACTGGTGTGTTTTACATCTTTTATTGAAGGTGATTTATACATTGTATGTTTAAAAATGTCACTTTTAGTAAGTGTTAATTTTCTTGCTTAACCATTCTGTGATTCTGTCTGGCTGCAGAATACATGTCTGGGTCAGAGTGACAGTTGGGGTGGTTGTGAATTCCCTCTAGACGGTCATAGAAAGGAGGCTGATGTTTGCCATGCATATCCTGATTGGTCATCCTGGGCTAAACTGGTAGGAGGAGCTGACACTTGCACTTGAATAGATCTATGCCTGTCCTTACACAATGCAGTCTCCAACCCCTTAGAATATTTGTGGGACAGGAGGAGGAAAGGCAGGGCCTTATGCACTACAAAGACTTTCCTTTGAAGTTGCCTACATCAAAGGCAGAAATGAGACTGACTTTTAAAACCTCAGACTTTTAGAGCACTTTATGATCAAGAGGAGACTCTGCCAAGGAGAATAGCTGAAGAGCTGAGAGGAGAAGTACTGTCCCTGTGCTGTGTGTGCTTTGCTGGGCTGGCCTGCCATTGCTGCTTCTGCTTTGGAGAGAGCAAAGATTGACTTTGCTGTGTATCCTGCTTGTGAAATTTCTCCAAGGGCTTGGACTGAGCTTGCCTCCTGTTAAGACGTTTCAGGGACATCAAAGACTTCACCTGCAAGCCTGTGGGTTCTCTTGCTGAGGACCTTGACTTGCCGAGTGGAGCCCACTTCAGTTCCTGGGCCCTTGGTAGCAAAATCTGGCATAAAACAAGAAGAAACAGGTACATTGATTCCTAACGACTCCAGAACCGGCATCGCTACCTGCCGCTGTGCTGCTGTCTGCACCCAAGGCCTTGGTCCCCACTGAAGTGTGACAACCGTGACTGACACTGCAGGCCTGACATCACCAAAACATCTCTGAAGTCCCGCAACATTGTGAGTTCCAAGTGCTATATCACCGACGTCCGTGAAACCAAACTCCGATACAACACCTGTGGCCCCATGGTGTGACCGCAACACCGCAAAGACGCCTCATTATGTCCTGAATCACTGGATTCATCAACTCCGCCGAATTGTAAGAAACAGATGCCTTGCCATCGATCTCATCTCACTTGCACTGCCTCCATAAGAAACCGACACCCCACCTCACCTGCATAGCAGTAAGGAACTGATACTTCACCTCCTGCACAGCAATACGGAAACAATGCCGCACTGGCTCAAGCAACGCCTCACCTCCCCAACTCCATGTCACGTCTTTAACTCCGGTGCGTTTCTAAGGTATTGTACCTGGGGTCACACTTCCTTGTGAGTGGCACTGGACTGTTGGGAATGACTCAGTCACAACGCCATGATAGGACTAGTTGGAACTAGTCTGTTTGTTAGTGCTTTGTTTAGATTTAGGTGGTCAGTACAACCCTGGTGGTCGGTGTTAAAGCGGCAGTAAGACCGCCAACAGGCCGGCGGTAAAAATTTTGCAATTACGACCGTGGCGGAAACCGCCAACAAAGACAGCCACTTTAACATTCCGACCGCCACGGCAGTACAAACAAACAGTGCGGCAGTCACCGCCAACAGACAGGCGGAGGACAAAGTAACGCCCACCGTATCACAACCTACCAATCCGCCACCTTTACCGGGGTGGATTCACCGCGGATAAAAACACGGCAGAAACAGGATTCCGAAGGGAAAGTGCTCACCTCTACACACCCCACGAGGAACGAGGACACCATGGATCCGGAACTCCAAATTCTCCCTGCGATTGTCTTCTTGCTCCTCTACCAGGAGCACGAACGCCAGCGGCAAAGACCATAGTGAGTACTGCACCTACGACACATGGGGAGGGGGAGGGAAAAAACAGGGACACACACATGCAACACCCCCACCCTCACCCACTACAACACACAAACTAATACATATTTATACATGATAGTTATACCCCTCCAACCCCCCCGGAAGAATGCTAAGACAATAGAAAATGAGTGTAACCATTGTGATATATTAAAATCGTAGGCAAAAATATATATATACACCATGGACAAAATATATACCAAGCATAGTAGTCCAGGTAGTGCTCCAATTAAGTCAGTGGAACACAGGGCCCACATGGTATGGGCGAGGCCCACACAAGATCCCCGACCATGACGGAGAGAACACTGCAGGGGCATCAGAGAGCAACAAAACAGGCACCTCACGGGGAGGGAAAGGGGGGCACCTCAGCCGGTTGATTACACAACGCCAAATCCATGAGAGGGCCACATGCCCACTGTGCAATCCTGGGGAGTGCAAAGCCACAGTCTCTCAAGTCTCTACAGTGGGTGGTTTGCCCAGTGTTCAATCCTGGGGAGTGCAAAGCCACAGTCTCTCAAGTCTCTACAGTGGGTGGTTTGGCCACCGTTCAATCCTGGGGAGTGCAAAGCCACAGTCTCTCAAGTCACTACAGTGGGGGCTTTGTCCACTGTTCAATCCTGGGGAGTGCAAAGCCACAGTCTATCAAGTCTCTACAGTGGGTGGGTTGCCCACTGTTCCATCCTGGGGAGTGCAAAGCCACAGTCTCTCAAGTCTCTACAGTGGTGGTTTGCCCACTGTGCAATCCTGGGGAATGCAATGCCACAGTCTCTCAAGTCTCTACAGTGGGTGGTTTGCCCACTGTTCCGTCCTGGGGAGTGCAAAGCCACAGCTCTCAAGTCTCTACAGTGGGTGGGTTGCCCACTGTTCCATCCTGGGGAGTGCAAAGCCACTGTCTCTCAAGTGGATAACAGTCTCCACTGGTTCTGGAGGGGGCATGGTGCCCAGAGTGCTTCATCTTGCTAAGGACAGAGGTAGTGGATGGATCTCTCCACTGGTTCTGGAGGGGGCATGGTGCCCAGAGTGCTTCATCCTGCTAAGGACAGAGGTAGTGGATGGATCTCTCCACTGGTTCTGGAGGGGGCATGGTGCCCAGAGTGCTTCATTCTGCCTGTGATGGACTCAGTAGCGTCAGTGCCCTTGGCGCTCATGGGCCAGCGTTGCTTGAGACGGCGGTGCCCTGTTCAGCGGTGCTTGAGACAGCGGTGCCCTGTTCAGCGGTGCTTGAGACGGTGGTGCCCTGTTCAGCGGTGCTTGAGACGGCGGTGCCCTGTTCAGCAGTGCTTGAGGCGACGGTGCCCTGTTCAGCGGTGCTTGGAGCATCGGTCTCTTTTGCAGTGACTCAGCTGCTGGCGGTCCTTCATGGCCCAGCGTGACTTTTGCTGGTGGTCCTTCATGGCCCAGCGGGGCTTTTGCTGGCGGTCCTTCATGGCCCAGTGGGGCTTTTGCTGGTGGTCCTTCATGGCCCAGCGGGGCTTTTGCTGTCGGTCCTTAATGGCCCAGCGGGGCTTTTGCTGGTGGTCCTTTATGGCCCAGCGGGGCTTTTGCTGGCGGTCCTTTATGGCCCAGCGGGGCTTGTGCTGGTGGTGTCCTCCTGGGCAGCTGGGCTGGTGCTGGCGGTGGCCTCCTGGGCAGCTGGGCTGATGCTGGCGCTGGCCTCCTGGGCAGCTGGGCTGGTGCTGGCGGTGGCCTCCTGGGCAGCTGTGCTGGCGGTGGCCTCCTGGGCAGCTGGGCTGGTGCTGGCAGTGGCCTCCTGGGCAGCGGGGATGATGGCGGTGGCCTCCTGGGCAGCGGGGATGATGGGGGTCTTCTCCGCTGTGCTGCTCTTCCTAGACTTGCTGCGTTTCTTGTGCCCCTTCCCCACCTTGGAAGGTGTCGCAGCTGACTCCACACTCCCACCGGCACTCCTGGTAGCGGCTTTGGTGGCTGGAGTCTTCCCCCTCTCCCGCCGGGCACTGGCCAACTTCTGATGCTTCACAGGTGGGGGACTGTCTGTGGTGTGGCTCTGTGCCACACTGGCTGCCCTGGTGGCCGGTGCACTCCAGATTCCGGTGACTACAGGCACCACTGGCCCCGGAGATGTTGTGGCTGAGGTGCTAGTTTGGGCCCTAGGAGACGGATGGGGTGGGGGAGGTGTGGGAAAGAGGTCAAGGTTGGACATGAAAAAATTTTGGGAGACACTGGGACGGGTAGCTGGAGGGGATTTGGGAGTGGAGGAAGAGGTTGTGGTTGTAGGAGGTGTCCGTTTGCTGACTTTGGGTGAAGGTGCATGCGCTGGAGGCTGTCGTGAGGTGGGTGTGTGCCTGCGTTTGTGTATCTTGGCGGGGGGGCATCACAGACACACTGGGAGAGGACACAGGGGACGTGTGAATGGTAGTGGGGGTGGTGAGTGCACGTAAGTGGGGTGTGGAGGTGGGTGTGCTGTTGATGGCAGTAGTGGCTGTAGATGTAGTCCATGCAGGTGTGAGTGTAGACGAGACTGGGAGGGAGGAGGGAGACGAGGAGGAGGGGGACACAGTGGAGGCAGTGGATGTTGGAGTGTCTCCATGTGTGTGATGTTTGCGTGAGTGCCTGTGGGATGTGTGGTGCTTATGTCTGCCTGAGCTTCCCTTGTGAGTTGACGTGTGTGCATGCTGGTCTGTAGGTGTGCTTGGGATAGGCTTGGGTACAGGGGATTGGGTCTGGGTGGAGGAAGGTGGAGGGGGGAGGCTAGACACAGGGACAATGGCTGCCATCAGTGCTGAGGCCAGAGTCTGAAAAGCTCGCTGAAGGGCCACCTGACCAGAATGAATGCCCTCCAGGAATGCATTTGTTTGTTGCAACTGCCTTTCTACACCCTAGATGGCATTCAAAATGGTAGACTGCCCAACAGTGAGGTACCTGAGGAGGTCAATGGCTTCCTCACTGAGGACAGCAGGGGTGACTGGGGCAGGGCCTGAGGTGCCTGGGGCGAATGTGATGCCCACCCTCCCAGGTGAGCGGGAACGGGGCGAAGGCTGAGGGGCTTCTGGGAGGGTGGTTCTGGAAGGGGGGAGCTCCCATCAGAGGACGAGTCCGTGTCACTGGTGTCAGCTCCTGTCCCCGCCGTGGAGCTCCCCTCGCCCTCCGTCCCACTGGTGAACTCCGATTCCGTAGTGTGGCCCTCTATGGCCATGTGGGATGGAGCCCCCTTGTGCTCCGGTGCCACTGCTCCTCCGCCTGATGATGCTAATGCACACAAGAACAGGGAGACCACAAAAAGGGGGGGACAACAGAAGAAAGACATGTTGAGTGCATGATTACCGCTACCGTTGGTGGACACGACAGACACAGAAGCCCCCTGCACTACGCCGGCTCTTGGGCTCCACTGTTCAATTCCTGGGAAATTGCCTACTAGGCTATGGACGACATCTGCACACATGGATGACACAGGGGCATGACTAGGTGTACTTGGCACTCTACAGAGGTGCGGTGGGGTGCCACATGGCCTACCTTACGGAGGGACCTTGCCTACGGAACTCGCCCTGGCCTAGGGAAACCCACAGCCCACCTCCCCCACCCAGACACCTCCACTGCGTCCAAAATCATCAGAATGCGAGTGTACTCACCCCCTTGTGGCTCCTGTGATGCCCTCAAGAGCCCATCCAACTCCGGGTACGCCACCGCAAGGGTCCTGAACATCAGGGGGGTCATGGTGCGACGGGCACCCCTCCCACGTTGGGAGGCCATCCCCAGCTGAGCCTCCACCTTCTTCTTGCTCCAACGGCGAATGTCCTCCCATCTTTTCCGGCAGTGGGTGCTCTGTCTGTGGTAGACCCCCAGGGTCCGGACTTCCTTGGCGATGGCACGCCAAATATATTTTTTCTGGTGGGCGCTGACCTACATGATTTGTACAGGGGGAAGAGAAAGTTATTACCAACTGCACCGTCAAAGTGATTGGCCCCCATCCCTACCCTCAGGTATTGAGTGATTGAACAGATAGAAAATGGCGGTCACGTCCGCGGCGGTGCGTACCGTCACCGCCGGCGTACATCGTCATTGGCTCCTGGGACCCATATTGTCCAATGTTAACCAATGCAACATTGCGCCGCGGTCTTCAACCGCCTACCGCGACGGTGTACAACGCCAGCGCAGTTACCTCACATCCCATTGTCCCACTTTACAGGTCAGGCAGCCGCCATTTCAGGGGTCCACATGGCTACATTTTCAACTGCGTCACACATACCTAGGCCTAGACTCAACACACATACAGGCCACTTTTTAGATCATGAATGGTGTCTGTGTAAGCTGTAGGTACGTACCATTGAGTTGTTTGACTCTGTGCTCGCTGTTGTCCTTTATAGGCACCGTCTGCTGGGACATGTGAGGAGATGGCGGCATCCTCCGGTGTACCGACTGTTGGTGGACCTGTCGACAATGGAGGAAAGACATGTGATCATCACATACAGGCTTGACCGTGCCACTATCAAGGAACTGTGTACCCAGTTGGAGCCCGACCTGATGTCAGCTATCTGCCATCCCACAGGAATCCCCCCTCAAGTGCAGGTGCTGTCAGTGCTCCATTTCCTTGCAAGTGGGTCTTTTCAAACAACAGTGGCCATAGCATCAGGGATGTCCCAGCCTATTTTTTCCAACGTGTTGTCCAGAGTGTTGTCTGCCCTGCTGAAACACATGCAGAGCTACATCGTTTTCCCTCAGGTTGAGGATTTGGATACAGTGAAAGGTGACTTCTATGCCCTGGGACATATCCCCAACATCATAGGTGCCATTGATGGGACACATGTGGCTTTGGTACCCCCCCACAGGAGTGAACAGGTGTACAGAAACCAGAAGAGTTATCATTCGATGAATGTACAGATGGTATGTTTGGCAGACCAGAACATCTCTCATGTGAATGCTATGTTTCTTGGCTCTGTGCATGACACCTACATCCTGCGGAGTAGCAGCATCCCTTATGTGATGGGTCAACTCCAGAGGCACCGTGTGTGGCTATTAGGGGAGCACCTGGAAGCTAGTCAATGGGAATGGTTGTGTGGGTCTGGGGATTTTCCTTCAGGTTAGTGTGTGTCTAACAGTTGTCCCTCGCCATTTGCAGGTGACTCTGGTTACCCCAACCTGTCATGGCTACTGACCCCAGTGAGGAATCCCAGGACAAGGGCAGAGGAACGCTACAATGAGGCCCATGGGAGGGTGATCGAGCAGACCTTTGGCCTCCTGAAGGCCAGGTTCCGGTGCCTCCATGTGACAGGTGGATCCCTATTCTACTCACCAAAGAAGGTGTGCCAGATCATCGTGGCCTGCTGTATGCTTCACAACTTGGCTTTGTGACGACAGGTGACTTTTCTGCAGGAGGATGGTCCAGATGGCGGTGTTGTTGCAGCTGTGGAGCCTTTGGACAGTGAAGACGAGGAAGCAGAGGAAGAAGACATGGACAACAGGGACTCAGAGATCCAGCAATATTTCCAGTGAAACACAGGTAAGAATATAGAGCTGCCTACTACATGTACTTAAACACTGCTGCCTCTCTACTGTCTGTCGTTTTCACCCAGTGTATGGTCACTGAGTTGTCACTTTCCCTTACGATTTCACAGATCTGGGTCCCACAGTGTGTCATCTGCTTTGATTCCTCATGGACTAGAACTGTGTGACATAGGTATGTTGACATTACAAATTAAAGAGCTTTTTGCAACAGTCATTGCTAATACAGTATTCCGAAATCACAGACTGACTGCAGATTGTTTTGTGATTTAAGTGTGTTTATTTAAGTGCTCAATATTGGAGGGGGTTGTAAAATGGTGAGGGGTGATGGTGGAGGAATGTCCATGGCAGAGTCAAGTTGATTAGTCTCACAGGTGCATTGCCCAAATGGGCATAGGAAGTGGAGCTGGGGCAGTTTAAGGATGTACAGGGTGACAAAGTGGGACAGTAGGATGACAATCAGGGTGGTCTCATTTCTTGGCGGGGGTCTTGTCATCATTCTCTGTCTTGTTCCTGGATCTCAGGGACCGTTTGCAAGGTGGGTCTCCCTCTGCAGGGGGTGGGGTGCTGGTGTGGTGGTCCTGTGGTGGTGCCTCCTGTCCACTAGCGCCGGCGGAGGTGGTGGGCAGTTCATCGTCCATGCTAGTGTCAGGGGTCCATTGTTGTGCCACAGTGTCCCTCCTGGTGTTGAGTACTTCCTTCAGCATCCCTACGATGGTGCCCAGGGTGGAATTGATGGTTCTGATTTCCTCTCTGAAGCCCATATACTGTTCCTCCTGCAGGCGCTGGGTCTCCTGAAACTTGGCCAGTACCGTTGCCATTGTGTCCTGGGAGTGGTGGTAGGCTCCCATGATGGAGGAGAGAGCCTCGTGGAGAGTTGGTTCCCTGGGCCTGTATGCCCCCTGTCACACAGCAGCCCTCCCAGTTCACCTGTGTTCCTGGGCCTCCGTCCCCTGGACTGTGTGCACACTATCACTACCCCAGGTCCCTGTTGTTGTTGGGGTGGTGGGTTAGCCTGGGTTCCCTGTAGTGGTGGACACACTGCTGATTGACGTGTCCTGGGGACGGAGGTATGTGCCCGCTGGGTGGGTGCTGTGCTGATGTTTCCAGAGGGGGGGTAGCTCTGTGGTGGCCTGTGACTGGTTGTGGGGAACCGACTGTCCAGAGGTTCCCCATGGGCCGGGCTGGTCATCTAGATCTAGTTGGACAGAGGTGCTGTCATCACTGTGGGCCTCTTCTGTTGGTGGTGTGGACATGTGTGGACCCTCCTGTCTGGTGACGTTGGGTAGGAGTCTTGCAGGGGTATAAAAGGATGTTTATTACATCTGTGTGTGCCATGGTGTGCAATGGGTGTGTGACCGTGTACCCCAGTGCTTGCATTCCTGTGTGGGACCTTGTGTGATAATGGTTTAGGGGGTATATGGGTATGTGCAGTGGCCATGCTTTAGTGATGTGTGTCCATGTGTCGTTGTTGCATGCAGGGCTTGCTGTTGGGAAGGGTGGGTTGTGATAGTGGGACATTTGTGAGGAGTTAGAGTGATGGGGGTGAGGGTGGGGGCATGTGCTGGCATGCAGGTAGGGTGGGGGATGTAATAGTTAAGATTTGACTTACCAGAGTCCATTCCTCCACCTACTCCTGCGAGGCCCTCAGGATGTAGAATCGCCAAGACCTGCTCCTCCCATGTTGTTAGTTGTGGGGGAGGAGGTGGGGGTCCGCCGCCAGTCCTCTGAACCGCAAGGTGGTGTCTTGAGACCACGGAACGCACCTTCCCCCGTAAGTCGTTCCACCTCTTCCTGATGTCCTCCCGATTTCTTGAGTGCTGTCCCACTCCGTTGACCCTGTCCACTATTCTTCGCCATAGCTCCATCTTCCTTGCAATTGAGGTGTGCTGCACCTGTGATCCGAATAGCTGTGGTTCTACCCGGACGATTTCCTCCACCATGACCCTGAGCTCCTCCTCCGAGAACCTGTGGTGTCTTTGCCGTGCCATGGGGTGGTGTAGGTGATGTGTGGGGTGGTGTGTGGGGTGATAAGTGTGCTGATATGTAGTGGTGTGTAGTGTGAGGTGCGTGGAAGTTATGTGGGTGATGGTGTTGTGTGCCTGTGGATGCTAGTATTATTGATGGTGGTGTCTCTCTCTGGCCTTCGTTCGTGAAATTTGGTCGTATGGGTTAGTGGGTGATGTGGGTGTGTGTTTTATATTGTATTGGATGTGTGAGAGAGGTGTGTGTATGTGTATCAGGTGTGTGTATTTGGAATTGTCCAATGTGGCTGTGTTTTTGAGATGTGTGTGTATTTTGAGCGCAGCGGTGTGTCCCGCCAATGGAATACCGCGGTTGAAAGACCGCCGCGTGGATTTGTGCGTCGTGATAGTGTGGGCGTATTTCTGTTGGCGTGACAGTGGAGGATTTGTTTTCGCCAGTTTATCACTGACCTTTGGTGTGGCGAACTTGTGTGGGTGTCTGAATTTTGGCGGATTCCGTGCTGTGGGTCATAATAGCTGTGGCGGTTTTCCGCGGCCGCGGCAGTGTGTTCTGCACAGTGGTAAGCGGCTTTTACCGCCAATGTTGTAATGAGGGCCTTAGGGGCATATTTATACTCCGTTTGCGCCAAATTTGCATCATTTTTTTCGACGCAAATTCGGCGCAAAACTAACGCCATATTTATACTTTGGCGTTAGACGCGTCTAGCGCCAAAGTAGGAGTAAAGAGTGTCATTTTTTTGCGTGAACGCCTTCCTTGCGTTAATGAGATGCAAGGTAGGCGTTCCCGTCCAAAAAAATGACTGCGACGCAAATGCGTCGTATTTATACTCCCGGGCAAAAATCACACCCGGGAGTGGGCGGGTCAAAAAACCCCGCATTTGCGCCTCTTTTTAACGCCTGGGTCAGGGCAGGCGTTAAGGGACCTGTGGGCTCAAAATGAGCCCACAGCTGCCCTCCCATGCCCCCAGGGACTCCCCCTGCCACCCTTGCCCACCCCAGGAGGACACCCAAGGATGGAGGGACCCATCCCAGGGACATTCAGGTAAGTTCAGGTAAGTATATATATATATATTTTTTTTTTTTTTTTGGCATATGGGGGCCTGATTTGTGCCCCCCTACATGCCTCAATGCCCAATGACCATGCCCGAGGGGACATAAGTCCCCTTGGCATGGCCATTGGGCAAGGGGGCATGACTCCTGTCTTTACTAAGACAGGAGTCATGTAAATGGCGTCTGGGCGTCGTTAAAAATGGCGCAAATCGGGTGGAGGCGATTTTTTTGCGTCAACCTGACTTGCACCATTTTTAAGACGCCCTAACGCCATTTTTCCCTACGCCGGCGCTGCCTGGTGTACGTGGTTTTTTTCCACGCACACCAGGCAGCGCCGGTCTGCTTGCGCTGGCTAACGCCATTCAATAAATACGGCGCCCGCATGGCGCTTCAGAATGGCGTTAGCCGGCGCCAAAAATTTTTACGCTAAACTGCGTTAGCGCAGTTTAGCGTCAAAAAGTATAAATACGGGCCTGAGTCTTTTAAAAATTCATATCTTTCTTGTGTATGCTGGATTTTTTTGGTTTTTAGCATGTTTTAGTTAGATAAATATTAGCTATTTTATAAACTGATGTGGTTTCCATTTGTAGTGTTTTCACTGTGTTACTGCGTGTTGGTACAATTACTTAATACATTGCCTCTGATGTAAGCCTCACTGCTCGTGCCAAGCTACCAAGCGGGTGAGCAGAGGTTATCTTAGGAGTGTGACTTCATTACCCCGACTAGAGTGAGGGTCCCTACTTGGACAGAGAGTAAACTGGCTGCCAACTAGAGAACTAATTTCTAACATTGGTGATCAGTAGTGAGGCTAGGACTTGTGCTTGTACCTGCCATACAGTGATTGGTGCACACTCCTGCATTGTGCAGACCATTTTGAAACCACATTCTTAACAACACATGGACTTATCCACAAATCATGTCTCAGTTTGGGTCTGCATTTTGTCCATCAACTGTTCTTTTTGCATTTGTCGCCCTAAGTGGGAAGAATATGTCCAGACGTGGGTCCCGTGCTCACTATGCCACCAGATTCAAGCTAGCCTGGCTGAAGAGGGGTGATACCCCGAAACCGGTCCCAGGATGCTTGTTTCTGGTCCAGGGAGGACCTGGTCGGGCAGTTCGGGCTGGACTGTTCCCATAGGGAACAGGGTCAAGACTGATTTGCATATGGCTGGGTTCAAACTGGAATGGCATGGTGAGCAAAAAAACTGATGGATTAAACCCAGATGTGTGACTGGGGGTGAATGTTTGATTGGTTCTGCATTCCATCCATCAACTGTTCTTTTTGCATTTGTCACCCAAAGTGGGAAGGGTATGCACAGACGTGGGTCCTGTGCTCACTATGCCACCAGATTCAAGCTAGTCTGGCTGAAGAGGGGTGATACCCCAAAACTGGTCCCAGGATGCTTGTTTCTGGTCCAGGGAGGACCTGGTCTGGCAGTTCGTGCTGGACTGTTCCCATGGAGAACTGGGTCAAGACTGATTTGCATATGGCTGGGTCCAAACTGGAATGGCATGGTGAGCAAAAAAACTGATGGATTAAACCCAGATCTGTGACTGGGAGTGAATGTTTGATTGGTTCTGCATTCCGTCCATCAACTGTTCTTTTAGCATCAGTATGGTGACCCAGCAAGTGAAGTTGCAGGGCTTGTGTTTGAGATTGAGAAGTTGAAATCCTGCACCGTCCCTCAACTGAAACAGTTTTGAATGGATCTTAATTTGACTATGAAGAGTTCCTCTAGGAAAGAGGAGCTACAAACTGTGCTGAGGGACTAGGGGGCCGGAAGAGAAGCTGGGGAGGCTCAGAATGAGGATGCGGAGGAACAGAACCAACAAGGGGACTTTGGAGCTCGCGATCCGCCTGTAGGGAGAGTACCCTTCAGGAGTGGCAGCAGTGTGTCATCAAGAGGTTTGTCCCAGAGGAGCTGGAGGACAGGCAACAGGTCAAAGAGCTTGATTTGGAAATTTGGACGCTCAGGTTGGAAGCAGAAAGCAAAAACTTAAAAATGGAGCAAAAGCAACAATACAGGGAAAGGGTTTTTGCCCTGTACGAAAAGAAATTGCTTTTGGCCCACGAGTTTTGTATGAAGGAGCTGGACTTCAAGGCCAAGCAGGCCGAATGGTGGCAGCATACTTCTAGTGCAGTCTGAGAGGAGGGTGCAGGTTAGACCTGACAGCCTTAAGGTGATCTTCCCCCAACATTTTGCGTGCCTCCATCTATTTTTCTGATCTCATTTTTTGCTGGTTTTAGGACTATACCCACTTTACCACTGCTGACCAGTACTAACGTGCTTGTGCTCTTTGTACTAAACATGGTAACATTGGATCACGCTCAATTGGCATCTTTAATTTAACTATAAGTCCCTAGTAAAGTGCACTAGATGTGTCCAGGTCCTGTAACTTCTATGCTACTAGTAGGCCTGCAGCTCTGATTCTGCAACCCACATAAGTAGCCCTTAACCATGTCTCAGGCTTGCAATCGCAAGGCCTGTGTGTGGAGTGTTACTGTCACTTCAACTTGGCATTTAAAACAACTTGCTAAGCCTTACATTCTCCTTTTCTTACATATAAGTCATCCCTAAGTTAGGCCCTAGAAACCCATAAGGCATGTTGCCATATAGGTAAAAGCCAGTATATGTACTTATAGGTTTTATATGTCCTGGTAGTGAAATACTACCATAGACATGTTCACTACTATGAAGTCTACTCCTTTCATAGGCCAGCATTGGAAATGTTCTTCTATACTTGTAAATCATAAGTTCTGATCTGAGCAAAGAAGACTTGTCATATTTGTTATTGTTGCAATGGTAGTAGGAAATCCTACTTATTGGTGCAGTTGGATTTTACATTACTATTTCAGAAATGTCACTTTTACAAAATAGGCATTTCCCTGCACTTACTGCCATGTGTGTCTGACAGCCTGTCTGCATTCCACCCAGACAGCCATAGACACAGTACACTCAGCTGCATCTGCATTCATTTACATACAGATGGGTTTGCCTGGGCAGGAAGAATGGAGAGGCTCTCACACTTTAAAGGCCAGTGGCCTGCCCTAGCACAAAAGACTCCTAACCCCCCATAGGGCTCCAGACAGACAGGGCTGGGTTGAAAGGGGAACTTTTGCACTTCAAAACCACTCTTTGATGTTTCCCCACTTTAAAGGCTTTTTTGGGTACATAAACTGGGTCTCTGACCCTGCCAAATCGGACACTTCTGGATCTACAACTGGACTCTGTCAGAAGGTCTGATAAGCCACCCAAAGGACTCATCTGGAGTGTTTTTCTAGAGGGACTGCTATCCTGTTTGTTGTCCTGCTGTCTGCTCCTCCCTGCTCTGCTGGAAGGATAAGTCTTCCTCCACAAGTGCTTTCAAGGGCTTGGATTGAGCCTGCCTCCTGCTCTGAAGTCTCAGGGCGAACAAAGACTTCATCTACTAGCCTCTCCCTAGTCCACCAACTTTAGCGACTCCTGAACTGTCGCCGCTGTAGGTCTGTGCGACACCTTGACCTACCCGTACTCACTTGCAAGGGGGGACTATTGTGAATGACTCCGTCAATGGCGTTCTGATTTACAGGTACATCATGGTCTTGGTAGACTATGCCACCCGTTACCTGGTGCCTGTCCCTCTGAGGTCAGTGATGGCACCAGTGCTGGGCCGGGCATTGATGGGGATCTTTTTACGCATGGGGTACGCATGGGGTTCTCCAAGGAGGGGGTGTCTAACTGGGGTACCAAATTCATATCCACATACATGAATTCTCTGTGGAAGGAGTGTGGGGTGACCTACAAGTTCACCACTCCTTACCACCCCCAAGGAAAATGGGTTGGTTAAAAGGTTCAAAGGTACCCTGAAAGGCATAATTATGAGTGTGTCTGGCTCCATTAGGCATAAGTGGGACATCCTGTTGCCATGTCTTTTATTTGCTTTAGCCCCTTTGAACTGCTGTGCGGGCACCCTGTAAGAGGACCTCTTAGGCTGGTGAAAGAAGGCTCGGAGAAAGCTCCCACTAGGCCCCCCTAGGATGTACTTAGAATATGATAGCCATAAAAAACAAGATTGCCCGCTTCAGGAAACACTCAGATGAACTAGGAAGCAAGCCAGGAGGATATGCAGCAATGGTATGAATGGAATGCCACTCTGGTTGAGTTTCAGCCTGGCTAGAAAGTGTGGGCTATGGCCCCAGTGGATCTTTACGTTCTACCAGACATGTGGCCTGAGCTTTTCGAGGTGGTAGAGCTTAAGAATAATGCTACCTACCTGTGAATTTGCAGACTTCAAGGAACCCTTTGAGGGTCCTCAAATCAGATTTTGAGAGGTCAGATCTGACTATGCTTTTGTCAACAGATGATGCAATAGAGGAGGAGAGTGAACCTCTTCCTGACCTCCTGTCTGTCAAAGAGCAAAATGGGTCTGTGGAGGATGTGAACCTCTCCCCAACACTGACTCTGGAAAAATGGAAGGACTGTCACCAGTTGCTGGGGCAGGGTGTCTCTCTATTTTCCTTGATCCTAGGAGTCACACATTTGTGCTCCCGCGTTGTGGACACTGGGGAAAGTCCACTTGTGAAACATAAAATCCACAGGGTGACTGACAAGGTCAAAGCCAGCATCAAGGAAGAGGACTCCAAGATGCTAGTGTTAGGGGTGATAGAGTTCTCCAGCAGTCCTTGGGCCAGTCCTGTGGTCTTGGTCCCAAAGGCTGCAGCCCCAGGTACCAGCCCTCAACTTAGGTTCTGTGTGGATGACTGTAAGCTCCATGCCATCACTAAGACTGACGCACAGTCCATCCCCTGATAAGCTCATAGATCGACTAGGGGCTGCCAAATTCCTCAGTATGTTTGACTTAACGTCTGGGTATTAGGAGATTTCCTTGACCCAAGGGGCCAAAGATAGGTCAGCCTTTTCAATGTCAGAGGGGCACTAGCAGTTCCAGGTCATGCCGTTTGGGTTGAAAAACACCCTAGCCACCTTTCAGAGGTTGGTCAACCAGGTCTTGGCTGGAGTGGAGGGCTTCAGTGCCGCCTACCTGGGTGACATTGCAGTGTTCAGCCCCAGCTGGGATGATCATTTGCATCACCTCTGGGAAGTGTAGAATGCCTTGCAGAAGGTAGGCCTCAATATTAAAGCAGTAAGTGCCAGATAAGGTAGTGGTCAGTGGTATACTTGGGCTGTCAGGTGGGGAGCAGCCACATGGTGCCCCAACAACCCAAGATTGACTCCATTCTGGCTTGCGAACCACCCAAAACCAGATGGAGGTGAGAGCCTTTTTAGGTCTCACCAGTTATTATAGATTTATCAAGAGTTATGGAACCATTGTTGCCTCCTTCACAGAGCTGACTTCCAAGAAGCAGCCCAAAAAAGTGATCTACACTGAGATTTGTCAGACCACTTTTGATGCCCTGAAGGCAGCCATGTGCATAGCACCCATGCTGAAGGCATTCAGCTTCTCCAGGAATTGTGCTATGCAGACTGACTCTTCACATGGTGTGGGTGCAGTTCTAGCACAACTAAATGAAGAGGGCCTAGAACAGCCTGTATCATTCATTAGCAGGAGGTTACTCCCCAGGAAACAGAAGTGGAGTGTAATTGGGAGAGAAGCGTTTGCTGTGGTCTGGACACTGAAGAAGATTAGACCCTACTTGTTTGGGACTGACCTCCGGGTTCAGACAGACCTCAGGCCCATCAGATAGTTGATGCAGATGAGGAGTGAGAACCTAAAACCGTTACGGTGGTCCATCTCCCTACAGGGAAGAACTTCATTTTGGAACTCCGCCCTGGTACAGAACAAACCAATGCTGATGTTCCGCCCAGATTCTTCCACCTTAGGGATGAGAACTCTCATGAGGTTGGGAACATATGTTAGACCTGGCATCCTTAATGTGTTTTTTTTATGTCTTTTTGCCTCTGCCTCCTGTATTTTTGACTGTGTGCTGAATTTCGTTTTTGATGGTTTTGGTACTCTGGACAATTTACCACTGCTCATCAGTGCTAAAGTGCAAGTCTTCCTATATAAACTGAGATTATGATTGGTTATCCATGATTGGCATATTTGATTTACTAATAAGTACCTAGTATAGTTTACCATGTGTGCCCAGGACCTGTAAATCAAATACCACTAGTGGGCTTGCAGCACTGATTGTGCCACCCACATGAATAGTCATGGAAAAATGTCTCAGACCTGCCATTGCAGTGTCTCTGTATGCAGTTTTAAACTGCCATGTCGACCTGGTAAGTGTACCCACTTACTGTTCCCAAATCTTCCCTTTTAGTACATGTAAGGCACCCCTAAGGTAGGCCCAAGGTAGCCTGATGGGCAGGGTGCAGTGTAGTTAAAAGGTAAAAAGGTAGGACATGTACTGGTGTGTTTTACATGTCCTGATAGTGAAATACTGCTTATTGCAAGGCCTATTTATCCCATAGGTTAACATGGGCATTGTCTTGAAATATCTCCTGAAGTGTAATTTCCTATTGGGAGCAGATTAAGATTTGGAATTTAGGGTCTCTGAACTCACAATTTAAAAATACATATTTTAGAGAAGGTGCTTTTTAAAATGTGTGTTTGAAAATGACACTTTTGGAAAGTGTTTATTTTCTTACTTAATCATTCTGTGCCTCTGCCTCGCTGTGGAATACATGTCTGCATAAGGATGACAGGTGGGCTGCTTGTGAATCCACTCTAGACAGTCACACAAAGCGAGCTGAGATGTGTCCTTACACAATGCAGTCTCCAACCTAACAAAGGTTACTCACACTTGGGAGTAGTTGACATATTTAAGTTTAATCTCACATTTCTGACAAATTTATAAGTCTCATTTACTCCTGCAAAAAAGAAAGAGCAGTTTCTCCAAACTTGGGCAACCTTAGTTCAGAATTTCTTCCGTAGAAAATAATGGAACTAGGGATTTAAAATAAAACCTCATTTGAAATAATGTTAAATTAAATAATGCCTATTTTTGACATGGGAAGATATTTTTTAATTTGAACTTTGGAAAAATAATTTGTATTTAATTTATCAAATTTAACTTAATGGAAGTTGCGATACAAGAGTGAGTTAATAGTTCTGTAGCATTTCTGTATTTTTTCTACATAAACACTGTATATAAAATGATGTTACAATAATATTTAATATATCATTTTATTCATATTTTAAGATAACATTTAATAAACGTTTTTAATTTCTCCTGTACTCTACCATAGGGAGATTTCCATGCTTACTGTGGAGTCTCTGTATGGTTAAGTATAGGAAAAAGTAAAAAAGTAAAAAAGTTCAACAAACTCTAAAACAATGGAAAACCTATTATTTATGTAACATAGAAATTAAATGCATTTGATAAATCAATGTAAATTATTTAAAAAAATAGTTTAAATGTAAAACAGCATACAGATATGCAGTAACACTATTAAATGATTTTTTACTTAAACCTTAATTTAAATAATTAATTGATTTAAGTATATTACATTACATACAAATGTTTTCCAACATTCAAAATTACAAATATTCCCACTTAAAATAAAACAACTATTTTTTACTATACACTAATTATTATTAAAAGTGATCTATAGAATTAATTAACGGATCTCGACCACACCACTCACCTTACGGCTCCAGCCGGGGCAGCCCGTCCATTTGCAGCATCATGCCCAGAGGTGGCGCTATAAGCAGCAGACCACACTCCCCCATCATGTTGAATTGACCATGGATCATGCCACTCAACTTATGTCTCCAGCCAGAGCAACCTGCCCATTTTCAGCATCTTTCCCAGAGCCACTGCCATAAAATGCAGACTGCGCCCCTGCAGTGTGGGATACGGACCACCGACCACGCCACTCACAATACGGCTCCAGCTGGGCATCCCATACATTTTCAGCATCATACCCAGAGGCGCTGCCATAGAAAGCAGACCATGCTCCTGCAGTGCGGTGCACATGTGGAATGCACCTGGGCGCATGACTAGGTGAAGACCGGGCCAAAAGCAGGCCCATCTGTCACCGTCTGTGGCAGCACATGGCTGGGCTGGGCCACCCATCTAACAACTGCGGCAGAACACTGCTTACAGTCAAAGTACATGAGGTCCTGGACTTTTGTATCTCATTTAACATGGGAAAACACAAGCTGAATGGTTGCCCTATGCAAACTCACAAACAGACTAGCATTGACAGAATGCTTGTAAGGGCACTTGAGGTTGTAAGCAATGAAATCGCACTTACAGGCTGTCCCTGGGGCAGGGTAGGACTGTGGACGCTATACCTGAGAACCCTGGTCATTGTATTATTGAGTCAAATAGTCATTGCTGAGGACGCATAGAGCGATGTGCAAAGCCTAATATTCATTCATAGAGATACAGCCATAGGCTTAAATGTTTGTAGTCAGCTGTTTGCACTAATATCACCTGCTCAAGCTCACCCACAGAACCCGCATAGAAATGAAAATTGACCATCAAAAGTACTGCGCGAAAGGAGGCCCAAATCAACTAAGCAGGTGATGAAAGGGAAGGAGTTATGCTACTTTTAGGGGACATTCAAATTGACCATATATGCAATCTGACTGATGGCAGAGGTATTGGACAAACAAATTGGCCCCTTAAAGGAGTGTCTGGCAGTGATTGAAGGCCACTTATCCAATTTGCTCACACTCAGGGATTGCTCAACTATACCAAGGGAAGACTCATCTAACAGTGCCCCTTCGGGCAGGCCTATGATGGGGAGCATGGGTCCTCCATATTCGCCTGGTCCCTTAGGCTAGAACACCTTGCAGCTCGGATCTGGTGAGTGTTGTGGCTGTCCTAACAGGGCCTAGAGGCAAGGAAGGCTCAGATACCTGTCAATGCCACAATTGCATGCACTCAGTAACAGCTGAGCAGGAGGGTGCACCCAAAGTTCAGTTGTGCCCAGTACAAATTTACCACCTGAATCCTGCCTATATGTTTTAGTAATGGCTAGTGTGCCCCCTCTGAACAGTGATCAAACGGGGACATGGGAACAGGCAAGAAACAAGGTTGTGCACTGGTGGGGGCACACTGCAGCAGGGCATTAAATCATAATGGTTAGGAGGGCAGGCTGGCGTGATCCCGCTAACAAGGATATTCTCGATGATTGTATTATAGTTAATTTTAGGCAGCCTAGTATTGTGAGGAGCTTATTGTGCTGGAACGCAGGAAGATCCCCTAGAAGTTCTAATGTTGTCACACTCCCCCAGTCTACTTTTGTAAGCCCCCCAAACCCATTTAAATGACCTTCTTTACCTATAGATCAGCCTCATTTCCTGATATGTACCAACAGGTACACTCCTTTATTAGATTGCAGTTTGATTGACTGACCTGACAAACCTAAGGCCTTGCCAAGGGTATATCTTTTAACCAGTCCAGGGTGAAAGCAAACCTGTCACTCTGAAAGTTCATCAATTCAGAATTAGGCTTCCCTTGACCAGACATAGTCGCTTTGGAAGACCCGGAGAGTACTTCTGGATAAATGTAAATCTCTTAAATTTCCAGCACTAACGAACTGTACTGCAGCTTACCAGCATCCCATACAAATCCTGAGTTGGAACATTGCTAGAATCACCTATCATCACTTGATTGGTTAATGTTTATTAGTTCTTGTAACACACTGTTAATCAGGACACATGGGATGTTAACCACGTAGCTGTAGAAGGTTTTCATTGCTTCAGCTCACCGGCCATTCTGTTCTGCGTAGGGCAAGCATTATGTGGCTTAACTATTTGGAACAATTTGCTGCTCGGTGGCTTAGCTGAAGCCTTAAATATGCCAAGATAGGATTTTCAAGTGGGTCTGTTTAAGGGGGCTTTGCCTTTTCAACTCATAAACTTTTTTAATAATACATTTTACAACGCTCCTAATCAAAGATTTCAAGGACTTTTTAAACACATCACCGCTCTTGTAGAACTTGCAACCAAAAAGGGTCAGCATATGCATGTTTGCTTCTGTAGAGACTTTAACCCAAAACTGCCAAACGCTAAACTTGGTAATGCTCAGGATGGGGGGGCATGAAAGGTAAGGAATTTGCAGGATGTATAGCCTCTGCAGACTTGTATAACTTGATGGATATGGCAGGGTCAAACATACCGAACCTCTTGACTTCCAAAGGCAGGGATTATCACTCAGTAATTGATTTTATTTTTGTCTCCCACAATCATGTTCCCTAGTGACTCTTAGTACAGTTATTGACAAAAATTGGGGAGATCATAACCCAGATTGTTTTTGTTCCTTTAGTTTAACCCTATGCATGCAGGATACTTATATATATGATATAATTAATGCCCTTGTTTGTCTTTCTTGTGCATAATAAGTGCAACCACAGTTCCAATTGTAGTGTGCAACAGTGAATCTTTGTGAAGCCAGCCCTAGTGTTGCAGTACTTATTGTTATGGTACTCAGTTTGGGTTTTTGGTAATGCAGTATTAGTAAGTGTGCCAACAGTTATTATTATCCCAGAAAAGTGCTGGAGCATTCCTGTGTTCTTCGAACACTCCCATGCCCATATGAGAAAGAGACATTCAGTTTCAAGGAAGTTGAGTGCACTAACTCTACTATCACTCTGTCAACAACGACCTGCCCCCCGAAGATACAGGGTGCCTGGCTGGACCGGCAGGACGTGGCAGTGTTTTGTCTCTTTCTGTTCCACTCCCCCTTTCCTTTTGGGACACCTGCTGGGGTTTCTGTGTCCACCAGGAAGTGCCGAGAGGTGTTCCAGGAGGTCGGGGGCATACCATTGCCCCTGCAGACATCCTACTTTTCAAGTGAGTGGCCCGTCTCGATATAAAGCCAAGCCACAACATACAGGGCTGCCTGGGCGATGGATTCCTCAATGGGTACTTTCAAAGGTTTAGCACAGGCTTTAACAGCTGATCAGGATGGTCCATCTTTATTAGATTTAACTAGGGCCCTAGCAGGATAACAGAAGGAAGTTTTTCCTTAAAGCAAGAGAACCTGGAGTTGCACACTGAACTACAGCGGTATTAACCATAAGACACCCCCTGTGGAGGAGTCAAACTAAAACAAAGATCTCCAGTACTACAGGCCCCTCGGTTTGACCCGTCTAATCATGTTCCTAGACCAGCGACTTCCACCACACAACCCATGCAGGTATTGGTCACAACACCAACCCCTGTGCCCTTAGCTCCTTCAGAAAGGTTTTTTGGAGATAGTGCCAAGTTCAACATATTTCTTGTCCAGTGCCAGCTACAGTTTTTGTGTCGGGCAGCTGCATTCCCCAACGATGCTGCAAAGGTAGCTTTTATTATCTCTTATTTGGGAGGCAATGCAGCTAATTGGTCTATTCCGCTGGTGGAGCGCAATTACCCTATACTGTATGATTTCAACCGGTTAAGGGAAGCCTTGCAGAAACTGGTCACCAAACACCTCTTTGTGCAAGCCAGTGACAATGAGTTGCTGACTTTGCGCCAGGGAAACAAGGATCTACTGTCCTATATCACCTCTTTCAATCGGTTGGTGGCAGAGACTGAGTGGCCTGAGGAGAAGAAGTCCTCCCTCTTCTATCGTGGCCTTCAGGACGATCCCAAGGATGTTCTAGCCCAAATTGTGGAACCTCCTACAGAGTGTCCTGAGTTCATTGACCTGGTGGTATGATTGGATCACCGCTTGAGTGAACGTAAAGGAGAAAAATTCTGGGTTGACGCACGCTTAGTGGTGCTCAAAACTGAGAAAAAGGAGTCCACCATTCCCACTCATGATACACCTGAGCCCATGCAAATTTGCAGAGTGCGGGACCCACTATCTAAGGAAGAGAAAGAACATAGGAAAACATTTAAACTGTGATACTGTGGTAAGGCAGGGCATTTTGCTCGGGAATGTCCTAACAAGCCTACTGCTCCAAAGAAAGCCATCGGAGCGTTAACAGGGCCTGAATTCTCTCTTCCTGACCAGGCAGGAAAATAACTGGCTCCATACCTTCTGAGACCATTTTATTGAGTGCTTCCTTCAATATGGTCTCATATCTCCTGGCTAATACCACCAGTCCAGTAGGCCCCCTCTCGATAGTAGGTTCCAGACACAGGTCACAGCAGCATATGCAGTGTAGGTCCTCTCCTGTTGAAGGTCAGGAAGCAAGTGAGTGAACAGATAGAAATTGGCAATGACGTCCATGGCGGTGCATACCGTCACCGCCGGCGTACATCACCATTGGCCACTGTACCCCATAGGGGCCAATATTATCCAATGAGGTGTTGCACGGCAGTTCCCGACTGTCTCCTGCAACGGCGCAGAACGTAAGCAGAATTACTTCACTTCCACCTGTCCATCCACACAGGACAGGTGGACTCCATTTCAGGGTGGTGGGTCAGGCCCTGGATTACACCTGCGTCACAGTTCACAATTGTACAATCTGGACAAATGACACATATACATTTAAAAAAAAAAACATTATGCATTGTACTGTTGTGGCTACAATGTACAGTTTATGTCCGGATCCTCACTCTTTTGCCCCCTAGATTGCAACCACTGTGGATGAATAGGAGATGGAGACATACCTCTGTGTACGGCCCCATGGTGTCCCTTCCTGCACATAAACAATCTACAATCTAACAATTCTAGCTCTCAATGCTGGGAGGCCTTCGGGTAGCCACGCGCTATCTAAATCCACATAACATAACAATGGCGATTTAGGACTTCTATGTGTGCTGCTAAATGCAGCACACATAGACGTAGCAACTCATCATTTTTGAATGATTGTCCATGTGCAGGAAGGAACACCTTCCTGCACATGAACAATCATTCATGGCATTTTGATCTTTCTATGTGTGCTGCAGAATGCAGCACATATGGAAAAAGCAAAAATGAGGAGGAATAAAAGTATTCCTCCACGTTGTGTCATGCGAACGCAACCAGTGAGGTGGCATTTTTTGGCCCTGAGACAGATTTTTGACTTCTTTTACATCTGGAGCAGCGTCAAATGCAATGCATTGGAATTTCCACAGCAACACCCATTGCAAGCCCCTCTGATGCCGAAAACTGCCTCCGAAGGGCCCATATTTACAAGGTGATGTTAAGCAACAAAAAGTGGCTTAGGGCCGCCTAGTAAATGGAGGGCGCTGCACAGTGCCACAGGAGCGTCATAAAAAGTGACACTCTGGTTTGCAATGGGTCTCAGTACATCTGCTTAAGGATTTTTGTTGTATTTCTATGTATGTTTTTTTTTTTAAATCCAGCAACAGCCTCATTGCTTGGAGTTCTTAAAAAATTTCAGGGATGCAACCTCATCTACTGTGAGGCATAATTGCAAAAAAAAACATATTTACATTCGTACTTGAACCTCCAATTTTCAAATTCCCCACAATTTCTAGTATACAAATATTATCTCACAAAGCAAGCAGCATTAGCTGCAACATCAAGCTAAGATTGCTTAGTGACTTCGGGCACCCACTGCAGATACCAAGGAGGATCTAGTTTGGGTACACAAGCATTTAATGTTACACAATGAAATGGTACATGCACTGGAATGTTGTAGAGTGCAATGTTACACTGAGTGAAATTTTGCATCGGTTGGAATGTTATGCAGGATGGAATGTTCCACAGAGCACAGCAGAATGGATTGAGAAATGCCATGTTGCATTGAAAATAATGCTGCACTGAACAAATTGTTACATGGAGTGTAGTGTTATATTAAAAAAAAATGTACATAGAGTGTCATACTGCACAGAAAAGAATTCTGTCAAAAGTAGACTAGTACTGGGATTGTAATATTAGACATAGGGCAATGCTAGGCGGGAATAGAAAGGAGTGGAAAACTGCAGAGAACTGAAGGTTAGGTAGAAACAGAAATGCTATGTAGAGAGGTATGGTACATCAAAGGAATGTAATATTGAATGGAGTGCAATGAAGCACATGGTGGAATTTGTAAATAGAATAGTGTTGTTACATGTAGAAATGTTACATGGAGTAGAATGTAGTGTAGAGTAAAATGCTCCATGTAGCGGATTATTGCTTGGAGTGTAATGTTGTGTAAAGATGACTATTGAAAAGAGAACGTCATTGCTGTATTAGTCACCACAGGTTCATTGAATAAATACAAAAAATGTAGTATAGCCTGCATTCTAGGACCAAGCAGAATACAGTGAGTAGTTGGAAAGAGCAGCTAGTGCTGGAGGAAGACCATCCACCTGCCCACCATCCAGCCAGATTGAAGAGGTCATTGAAATGACCCTACTTATTGAGGCTGTCATCGAATTCACTCAAACTGAGACCCAGCAACAGCACAACCACCTCCAGGTGAGTGCCTACATTCCAAACCCCTATCACACAATGAGCATGTTTGGTTCTCCACCATGCATACACTGGGGTTGATAGTGCAGTGAGGACAGACAAAATAGATTTTAGTTCCTCCTCCTCTACAGCCATGCTTGTGCCTGCCCACAGGTGCTCTGCTACGCATTGTTCCTTTGTTTGCCTTTCTGCTTCTGCTGTTTTACTGCTAAGGATAACATTGTATAGCATAGGATACTACTGTTAATAGCACTGCTTTAAATTATGGACCTCAGGCAGGCTTAGGCTAGCCTTGAGTCAGCCTCGGTTTAGCCTGTTGAGTGCCTTTCCAGGCAGTGTAGTGCCCCTCAGTCATGGCTGCAGGACTTCCATTTGGTGCCACGGTGTCATCACTGTGCGCTGTCTCCTCAGGAGGCCAGGGAAGGTTGAGCCAGTGAAAAGGAGGCAATGTGGCCCCAGTGGCTTTCAATCTCAAGGGAAGTGCAGCTGTCGGCTTTTGTGGGCTAAGTATCTTGCAAAGGCTTGGGGCCATATTTATACTTTTTGACGCAAAACTGCGCCGGCGCAGTTTTGCGTCAAAAATATTACCGCCGGCTAACGCCATTTTGGTGCACCGTGCGGGCGTCAAATTTATACTTTGATGCACTGTGGCGCAAACCACAGGTGGGAGTCATTATTGTTGACGCACACCGCAGCGTCAAGTCGTAAAGCAAAATGACGTTAATGCAGCAGAAATGACTGTGGGTCGATTTACGACCCCGCAAACCGGATATGTGCCGTTTAAAACCAGCGAACACTGCCATTTCACCAGAGGAGAGCCAAAATGGATCCCAGATGCCACTACAGACCCCAGGAGATGACATCAGACCAGGAGCCACCCAGGATGACCCCCACAAGAACCAGGACACTTTTAAAAAGAAAAGAAAGTGTTGATTCAGTGCAGAGGAGCAGGAAATTCTGGTCAAAGTTGTCAATCAGTAGGAGAGAGGCTATATGGCAACACATTGTCAACAAGATTAACAGTGTGGCTGAAGTACGCAGAACAGTCATCGAGTGCAAGAAATGCTGGCATGACTGCAAGCGCAGGACCAAGGAAAAGATGACCAGGAAGGCAGCACTGCAGATTGGAGGTGGGAGTCCAGCACACCAGGAGGCCCTGGACCACATGGAGGAGATGGTCGCAGTCGTCATCCCTGAGGAGATCGTCACAGGGATTCAAGGACAGGACAGCGCAGACTACCAGGAGACAACACACATGCAGGGTAAGTCGCATGGGGAATTCTAATGCAATAATGTCAACTGTGAGCAGGGGGGATACCGACCACAAAATGCATGGAAGTCATCTTATACATGGAGTGGCATGGGTAAAGGGGCACTGCATGGGGGCATGGCCCATTCTGAGAAGACCTGGGGCACACCATTACACAACACCAACAACAGTCCCATGGGGGCATGCTGTCATGCCAACGATGGAGCAAAGGGAAAGCCACGCCAGGAGGGAAGGCCACAACGTCAAACTGACATCCCGGCACACGTCAGCCACCATACCCCCTACATTAACTAGGGCCCTATTAACAACCTCTAGCCATACCGATAACTGGAATGTAACAGTGACAACAGTTGTCACTACCACTCCGCTCTGTGTGCAGCTCAAGTAGCCAATGGCAGTCACCTCCCCATGGATCATACACACCTAAATTAGGGGGTGAGGATGACAACTTCAACAATCCCCAGAAACAAGACAAAGGCCCCAGTACTGTCAAATGTCAATGCCCATAGTTGTCGCAAACATCAGCCAATGTATCCAACAATAGGAGCTACACAGCACTAAGGACACACCCATGCTGCATTTGTCAGGGTCCATCCTGTGCCTGGGTAACAATGCAACATCCCAAATGTCATACTGCTCAGACAACAGCATTGAGGGGGGGGACACATGTAACTGGTCACTGAAATACACCTGCACAGTCAGAGGAGGAAATAAGACACTGATACGATTATCAGGGCAATCCAATGTAACACACATTCCCCAACATCAGCAGTACACATTACCAATGTCAACATCCATATAAGATCATAACATTGCTATGCATAGGATAAGCCACATGTCAAATACATTTAAGTGGATGTAGAAGGTCAGAGATTGGGGCAGGTCCAGATTGTTAAGTGTGCTGCCAGGGCCATCAGAACACCCACAGCCAGTGAAAGGTCTCACCATGAGAATGGATGTAGACGGAGGCTTTAGTAGGACAAGAAGGTGGCAATTCTCTATTTGGCCTAAACCAACACCTAGAGGCGATGATGCTGACAAGTCTAATAACTCAATAACATACATGTGACATGCAGGTGGGCCATAGGCCTGGAAGAATGCCCATCTGAAGGACTAGAGCAATTAACACGAAACAAGATCACAATGTGAATTCCTCAAAAAGCAGGCATGTCACATCAAAATTGCCACAACACAGACACACTAATTGTACCCTGTTTCGTTGCAGAGGAAGATTGATCTCCTGCGGATATGCCTGTCCCAGATTACCCTGATGACATGGATGATGAGTCGATAAACATTCCCCAGGAGACTATCCACAAGGTCCTTGAAACCCTCCAGACCCCACCACCCTAATTGTAAGACCTGCCAGCTACATTCCAGCTGAGGACTCAGACGACACTGGCACCAGCTTTGAGAGAACTGTAGTTGGAGAACAGGGGGAGCTGGCCAAGGAGGTGCGGGTGGGGATGCAAAATATGGCAGCCAGCCTAGAAGGGGTGCGTTCGTGCATGATGTCATCTGCAGATCAGGCAGCAGCTATGCAAGCCCTAACATCTAACTTGCAGGAACTGCAGAAACCCCAGAAGGAAATCAGCACAGCTGTAATACAGTTGACCCAACACCCACAACAGCAATCCTGTCAACGCGTGCCCCTCAGGGCCGACCTTGCTGCCTACCATTGTGATGTGGCTGCTATTCTCAAGAACCAGCAGATACTCCTTGCTGCAGTACTGCCCTTAAGACCTTCACAGGGAGCAGCGACCGGGATGTCTGACTCCACGTCTTCTAACACTGAGGTGTGTGTTGCCCCTTCACAAACAACAACAACAAGGACAGAGGAGGCAACACACACATCAGAAGAAGAAGACATGGAACAGATCACATTCACAAGGAAAATGACCCAGAAGCTCTAGTCCCTGCCACATGGCCAACAATTACCAAGGTCCTGCGCTTTGTAACTTGCCAGTCTTGCAACAACTGTACTCAAGCACTGTTCTGCAAACCACAGTATATCTTGTCACCCAGCCCAGTGATTGTCTCTCTCCTACTCATTGGCAAATTCTGTCCCTCTGCACTGTCTGAAACATCAACCTCAGCATGCCAAAAGCATTTTGGTAAACCCTTGTGTTGGATCACAATGTAAGATGTCACTATAATGGACTCACAATCATGGAGAATGTACAGATAGCACTACAGCACTTTTCAATAAATAGCACTTATGCAACAAATCTGTCTCTGGGTAATGTGGCATATCAACTGTGCAGTAGATAACTGAAATGTGCCTGCTGTCAAATTGCGCAGCTTGTCAATACAACTGTCCTGATATTATGTAGTCAGAGAAATCTGCACAGTGCCCATGATTGCATCATACTCTGCCCATCCTGAGGGACATATCTGATGAAGTGAGAAACCATACACCATCATGCTGTGTGGGACAGAAAAATGCTTCCTCAGGGGATATCAAAGTCATCAAATAGGGGCCGCAAAATGTTGTCAACATGCAATAATAACACATATACCAGTGCACACTAATCTAAGCAAAAACTGCATAAATTAAGGTGTCTGAGTTTACATACAAATAGGTAATCATGCTGAACTGTGTCACAAATGATGTATGAGAGTCATGAAGACAAGAATACAAGAGTGCCAATGAGAACTCATCTTATAAGGGTGCCCTTGATCATCACACTGCAGTCGGACCTAAAACTGTTTCCCCAATACCAAGTCTGGAAGCACTGTTTGTGACTTTGAAAACACACTTATCAACAGAAACACATAGTCATCCATATTAACTGTGATTGGTGGTTGCAACAAAGGGTCGACACTTTGCAAGGTAGCTCTGGGCTAGCTGCCAATCGTACAGCTCAGTTGGGATTTGTTTGTAGCATAGGACACAAATGTAATAGTACAAAATGTATGTACACTGAATCCAAACCCACGATCAAGTACCATTCAACACATACTATTAAGGGTTAACCAAATATTTATTAAATGCTAATCACAGAAGAGTAAACTGAGGGAAAAATCGTACCTACCCTAATCTACCCTGACTACTCATTACCCACAACTGTCCCTAACTAACCTAAGCTACACTTACTTATCACATGTAACGAAACGTTCTAAACATCTACCAACACCCCCCTTATGAGACGGGACACATGGAGGACAACACATACTAACCTAAACACATACTATACTATCCTAAACAAATATATAGTTTTTTGTATATTTTTTTTTGTATTTCTTTTTTTTTTTTAACACACAAGAACCCCAACATAGCCCAACACACTCAATAAGTAAAAATATAAAAAATCTGGACCCCCCACTCACTAACACTAACTAAACTAACAGCCTATACTAACTTAACACTAAGCCCCCTAAGCCCACTAACTATAAGAACAAGGAAAGAGGAGGGAGGGGAGGGAATCATGTCCATCAAAAAATGTCTTGAGGTTGGCCCTCCGGAGGGTCCTCTTGATAGACTTAACACACCGGTTAATGTGGCGTACAACCCGGCTCAGGTGGCTCAACTTGCGCAGCACATGGTCCATCTTTCGTTCCATGTTGTGGAAGGCTGCAGGGTCAACAGATGGAGCTGTGGCAGTCTGGGTACCAGTGGAGGAGGTCTGTGTGTGTGTGGTGCCAGGCCCAGTGGGCTGTCCTGCACCGGTAGCAATGCTGGGGACTGGAAGTCCAGCAGATGTACGCACAACAGTCCCAGCTGTGGGTGGGGCCACCTGGCTTGAATTGGTGGTTGTGCTGGTGGTGGGCAAAGTAGGGCCACCCTGTGGGAAGGCTCTCCATGCCCCGGAGGCCCGTTCATGGCGATATCGCCGGGCCATCCTCCTGAACCCCGACTCCACCAGCAGGATGTGCTGGTATCTCATGACCCGGCGCTGGAATTCACGGACCTGTTCTGGAGTCATGTTTGCAGCTGTGAAGACAAATGCAAATATTCTACATTAGTAACTGCATTGTGTGAAATGGCACAGGAAGTTAATCAGACAATACATCTACTGTGCTTGTAACAGCTCATATCACAATACAGACCATTGAATGTCCCTGAGGAAGTACGTGATAGGCCAGCCTACAAAGGTCACATCACACATAGCACATCCATAACCTACAAGATGGGTAACAACTGACTTTGACTTGCAATCTGAGTTCTGCCAGTTATCAGCTAAGAATCATGCTGCATATCCTCCGCCAAGACCTGGGCTACAAATGTCATTGTACGGAAAGCAAAACTAAAGCACATGGTCTCCAAGTTGTAACTGGACATTCCAGTATAGTACCAAGTGCCAAACCTGAGTGTGTATACTAGGTTCCAACCAAACAGTCACTTATTCACATGCATGTGTAACATACTGGTAGCATCAGTACTAGGTACCCCATTCACAAACCCATGCCTGTGTTTGAGATTGGGGGGGTGGATAAACAACTATCAATTTCCAGCAACATGTACACCGAGGAGTGTATAGAAAACTCCACACGTGTTTGGCTCTACACACACACCACAGGTAAGGTCTATCAACAATTAGGAGTCAGCAAACCCTAGAGCAATCATAGGGCCACACATGTCAGGAAATGCAGAACTTGGTACATAGCATATACTTCCAGTAAGGCCTGACTTACATCAGACACAGAGTTGCAAGAACACCCATGATCATGAATTGCATGCACACCTAGGCCATTGCACTCAAGTTCCACATAATAGTAGCACTACATGTGGAAGTACATGCTGCTAGGCGGTTCTACCTACAGTTTCATAATTACATTGGTAAATAGGGAAGCAGAAGTCTATTGGAAAGGAATTTGCTGTACCAATCTTGGAGAATGTGGGTCTCACAGGCTGACTAAATCGGAGCTGACTTCAAGTGCGACTCTTGTTGATACAAGTGTCATCCACATGACTAACCCCAGTACTCACAGTGGGGCCTACAAGAATGGCCTACAATCCCTACATAATACCATTGGATACGCATTGGCCAACTCAAAACATGTGAGAAACTGAAATCCCACTCATGGAACAAGAGAAATTATTGCCCAATGCATCACACCTTGCTATGCGTTCAACACACACGAGTCCATAACCAGCAAACACAACACATAACAGAAATATCCACACTTACTGGAGTGGTCGGGGTCCTCAAATGTCGCCACCTCTCCCACAGTGTAGGGTGTCGGTCCACCTGTAAGGTATGGAAGGAAGAAATGTGCTCAAAATCTGTGCACAGCACAACAATTTCATAAACATATACAATGTGTAGGCTGAATAAGGAAATGGCAGCCATTCAGACATAATGGTACTGCATCTGATATAACACGGCCAACTTGTACATAGCATGGGTCTCCTGTGACAGTTACACACATATCTGCACACATACATTGGCCCTAACTATCATGTGTTTGCAAATATGCCCCGTAATTTGTGACCAGAAAACAATATGGGCCCATATTTATACTTTTTGACGCAAAACTGCGCTAACGCAGTTTTGCGAAAAAAAAATTAGCGGCGGCTAACGCCATTCTGAAGCACCATGCGGGTGCCGTATTTATTGAATGGCGTTAGCCGGCGTTAGCCGACCGGCGCTGCCTGGTGTGCGTGAAAAAAAACCACGTACACCAGGCAGCGCCGGCGTAGGGAAAAATGGCGTTTGGGCGTCCAAAAATGGGGCAAGTCAGGCTGAGGCAAAAAAATCGTCTTAACCCGATTTGCGCCATTTTTTTACGACACCCATCCCCCATTGCAATGACTCCTGTCTTAGCAAAGACAGGAGTCATGCCCCCTTGCCCAATGGCCATGCCCAGGGAACTTCTGTCCCCTGGGCATGGTCATTGGGCATAGTGGCATGTAGGGGGGCACAAATCAGGCCCCCCCTATGCCACAAAAAAAAATTAAAACAAATACTTACCACAACTTACCTTTTCTTCCCTGGGATGGGTCCCTCTATCCTTGGGTGTCCTCCTGGGGTGGGCAAGGGTGGCAGGGGGTGTCCCTGGGGGCTTGGGAGGGCACCTCTGGGCTCATTCTGAGCCCACAGGTCCCTTAACGCCTGCCCTGACCCAGGCGCAAGAATCCGGCGCAAATGCGGGTTTTTTAGTCCCGCCCACTCCCGGGCGTCATTTTTGCCCGGGAGTATAAATACGACGCATATGCATCGCAGCCATTTTTTAAGACGGGAACGCCTACCTTGCATATCATTAACGCAAGGAAGGTGTTCACGCAAAAAAATGACGCTAACTCCATGAACTTTGCCGCTAGACGCGTCTAACGCCAAAGTATAAATATGGAGTTAGTTTTGCGTCGAATTTGCGTCGAAAAAAAGACGCAAATTCGGCGCAAACAGAGTATAAATATGCCCCATGGAGTGTAATCGTCTCATCATGTGCATCCAAGAGAGACATCCAAAGCCTGGTTACTTGAGGACTGCATTACCAGTCAAACATGCCTTGTGGCCACAACACATTAATGACACATAGGTACAATGTACAGAGGGAGGGGCAGGGACTTTTATAAGCCCCCCTGTTGTTACATTTTATTCAATTGATGTGGCCCAGCTATGGTGATTTGCACCAACCATGGAGATGTGAAGCCATGTGCATACCTTTGGACTGCCACCCATATTTGGAATGTGGCACAACTAACTCCAACAAACATTCTAAGATGTTAGCTGAGGGCACCTTACACCTTTTCACAATGTTTTCAAATCCAGATCTGACATGTATCTAAAAAGATCAAGGAACACAATAATCCCAAACAAGTACTTCCGTGAATGCTTTCCTTCCACACTCACCAGACTCACATGAGACATAGGTCTGAGCCACTTTGCTATTATCAATTGATGTGAAGGCAGCACTCATTTTCAGCATCATGTAGTGATTCTAAAGTCAGTCTAGCTATTGCGTCAACAAAGTTAGCCAATATGTTGCTACATCTTTACTTCTCCGTCAATAGTACCCTATATAGACATGATTGGCTCCTATTTTGTTTCGTCGTCTGACACAAAGGCCGCACCAATTTACTTCATGGAAAAGTATCCTGTTAGTTTGCTGACCACGTGCTACCTGACAGCTAGCAATTGTGATCCTTACCATAGTGCATCAATTATCCCTGTATGTTTCCCCAGCATTACACACAGTCAGCAAGTTAGCTGGCAGACATAGTACAAATCCTCTTATGTCACTACAGAGCATTTAATCATGTACATTTACATGATTAGTACTCACCAACAGTGCCACCAATCACGATTCCCAGGTGGTCCAAGAGATCCTGCTCCCTGGTGATGAGGTCAGCCCACCGGTGCTTCAGCTGGTGGTCACTCCACTGGCTGGCATACACACGCTGCAGGTGATGCAGCACCTTTCTGCACCGGATTCTGCACGCCTCTGTTGGATACCCCTGTATCACCCTGCCCCCTGCCTGGATCATGATTGGCAAGAAATGGCACACAAGCCATATGAACCCCCCCAACTCCTCTTCACCCATCCTGCCAAGACGTGGCCTACCAGACATACTGGAAAAGTGAAAGGGAATAGGGGTAAAAGAAACAGAAAGGGGAAAAGGGGGAAAGTAGGGGTACAAATACAGATGAAAAGTAAACTTAACCACTAAAAGAGCCCAACTATCCCCAAACTAACACTACCCACAACAGACTCCCACAAACAACAAAAACACAAGATAAATGGACAAATGTAGACAAAACACAGTAGTACAGTATACACCAACAATATTTATTTAACAAATGGACTTTACAGATAGCACACAGGACAAAAAAGCACAAAATCTCAGGACACCACTCTCTACACAGCCACACAGTCTAGAAAGGATCATAGACTGCAAAGTGAAAGTGAAAGTACACCCACTGTACATGATGTGTAAACAGGATATCCCATTTCATCACTTCTTGTATGAAATGTCTGCCCTTTTTTGTGTTATGCGTAATTTTTTGTCTACCAAAACTGTATTTGCATCATTTTTTTTGACCCACAGGAGTGAAAATTAGCCCGCATCCACATAATAGTACATGGCCTATACAATATCTGGATGCAGGCTAATTTTCACTCCTGTGCGTAAAAAAAAATGACGCAAATATAGTTTTGGTAGACAAAAAATGACGCATAACGCTAGGAACGTCAAAAATTCAGTGCATTAACTGGTTTTGGGCAATTTTTCTGTGTTTTTGTTATGTTACATTTGGGACACATCAGAGATAGGCTGATTGAAGACACTATGGTGTTGATGGTGTATGTTCACATGTGTGACATCATACTGCAGCGGACCATGATCCGCTACTCCCTTCACAGTATTTCTACGGTTGGCTGACGCAATAGTTGGTCATAAGTGTGGCCTACATATATGTGTTGCACAAATTGTGCATGTTTGGCATAAAGAGATGATAGCAATGTGACGCACATATGTACAATACCTAAATGCCTTTGGCTCAAAGTGTGTGCTTTGGCAACTAATGTATTTGTTGACCAAGTGTGTGTGTATCACAGGAAGCATAATTGCACATATGCTTGTATGAATGTGACATCCATGTGTCCAATCCTTAGATGCAAGTCATTGTGGAAATGAGAGAGGGCATGTGTTAGTCATACATGTAGCAACATCCGTAATGTGGACTTCCAAGATTTAGGGTAACGTAGATACCACATGTGACATAGCACTGTTCATGTCAATGGACCACATTTTCAACATCCTATGTCCTAGAGTATTGGTAACAGCTTCCTAGGCACTAGTTGGTGAATCCCACAGTGAGTCATACACATGCATTGAGGAAGTGGGTACCATGTTGTTTGCACAGACAGACAAGGGTGAATCTCAAATGTATGATGACACCACAGTTGGCTGTGGTGGACCAGCATACAAGACAGTACGTACCACATATTTCCAGTGATCAATTGCACATAGGTGTCTTGTTCATGTGTGTGGTCCAATTATGATCCTGTATATTGTTTGGGGTGTAGTTTGTCACAGTTCGGTCCAGGACTCATCATGAGTCAGTGGCAGCTATTCATGTATCTACTGAGTATCCTTGGTTGATCAATGTGAGTAAAGTGGATGAGGACATGTGAACCTACATGGGGATGTTCCCACCCTGTCACTAAAGACATGTAATGAGACAGTCAACAGGGCAACCTTGGTGTGCTGAGTGAGATAATGTCTCAGGTGTCATGTTCCGGCAGGTGTCATTACAACATTTGTACAGAGGTTAGCCTCTGCAATTCCCACTGCATCTGGGAACATCATAGCCTCTGTGGAAATTATTATCGCAGCTATTCACCACACACGGCCCATCAATATGTTGTGAGCACTGTGATTCTGTGTGTGAACTGTCATGGTCCTGACATGTGTGTATTTTTCATGGACATTATCAGAGGCCCGTACCCAAACCCTGCCTACGGCCCTGGGACACTGTCACACTTTGGCCCTCATTCTGACCCTGGCGGTCTTTGACCGCCAGGGCGGAGGACCGCGGGAGCACCGCCGACAAGCCGGCGGTGCTCCAATGGGGATTCCGACCGCGGCGGTAAAGCCGCGGTCGGACCGCCACCACTGGCGGGTTCCCGCCAGTGTACCGCGGCCCCATTGAATCCTCCGCGGCGGCGCAGCTTGCTGCACCGCCGCGGGGATTCCGACCCCCCCTACCGCCATCCAGATCCCGGCGGTCGGACCGCCGAGATCCGGATGGCGGTAGGGGGGGGTCGCGGGGCCCCTGGGGGCCCCTGCAGTGCCCATGCCACTGGCATGGGCATTGCAGGGGCCCCCGTAAGAGGGCCCCTACATGTATTTCACTGTCTGCTGCGCAGACAGTGAAATACGCGACGGGTGCAACTGCACCCGTCGCACAGCTTCCACTCCGCCGGCTCGATTCCGAGCCGGCTTCATCGTGGAAGCCTCTTTCCCGCTGGGCTGGCTGGCGGTCTGAAGGCGACCGCCAGCCAGCCCAGCGGGAAAGTCAGAATTACCGCCGCGGTCTTTCGACCGCGGAACGGTAACTTGACGGCGGGACTTTGGCGGGCGGCCTCCGCCGCCCGCCAAGGTCAGAATGAGGGCCTTTGTCATTAATGCATAAATGAGACCCAGACAAGGGATGGGCCATGAATTTTGCTTTTCCCAGAGGATTTTACTCAAATGGTACAGTTAAAAGGCAGATGATGCTATACAATGTATTTGTGTATGCATTGAAGAAGCCCATGCCCAATACCCCCTGATGAATGAGAGGTTTGCTAACCCAAGTGTGGTACATATGTAGACACAGGGATACTTTAGTGTGACACACAGACAGATGCCAGTCAGGCTGACAGAATGCAGGGTGAGTCAGGATCCAGCAATTTGACAAGTTACATAATCAGTGGTCTGACTCAGACTGTTTGGAGGACAAACTAGACAGTTGACATGTCAAACTGTGTATGTCCTGTGTTTTTGAAGGTGACAAATGAACCCAAGGGCTGTGTTGTACAGCTTAATTAATATCAATGCTTAACGGTGTAATTGATCAAATGGCAACTCCTATGCTGTTCGAGGCATCAGCAGGGGCAGTGCTTTTTGAAATGGGTGGTGTGCATGGAGGCGATCACAGGTGTGGGCTGCATCTGTTTCTCACCAGTCCTGTAGGTGAGATTTGCATTCTAAGGGCCAACAGACATTTTCACACGGGAAGCAATCTACAGATGCTAACAGGGCTTTGAAACCAGAAGACAGTGTATAAATTAACCAGACGTCCATGCAGTCAGATGTTCTATGACAATGGCATACCATAGGAAAGGGTGTAGCATACTGGATTGCTAATGTTGGTCTGTGTGTGTAGAGGAGGGAATATCAGGGTACACATCATAGCATTCCAGGGACCTCTTCCGACAGGTGGGTTGTGACCAGGTGCATGGGTGTGTCAGGAATGAGGAAATGGGCTGACATGTACATGGAATGTCATGTGTGCAATGCTGCTCATATGTGTAGCACTTGCGCTGTCTATGTTCTGCTTCTATGGAACTCTGGTCACAGATAGTCCTTTCAAATATTGGATGCAGATGGACTTACTGCTGTCAAGGGTCTGGTCAGACATTCCTGTTACTGATGCAAAAGCACATCGACTGCCTCATGTATGAGGCTTGTTTTCCCCTTATTGAGTGATGGTGTCTTAGTTGTGTGCCATATGCTGCGTTGGACCTTGATTTCAACATGTATATGTGAAATAGGTGTGGTCCTCTGCTATTGGCCTTCAAAGGAGAAATGTACATGATATATGTCATTTACAATGTGTGTGTATACGTGACCATTGAATGTTAGGCACCACATTAGCTCTGGGATGTTCAGTGTCCTAATCAGTATCTCAGCAATGCTCCATGAGGCAACACTCTTATTCTGATAAGTAGAGATGAAGGTGTGCAAAAATGAATAGCCAGACCATGATATGGTGATTATTATAGGTGTTTATTTAAATTAGTTAACTAAAGTGGTGAAGGTGATTATATTTAAAAGAAATTGTTGACGATATGTTGCCGCCTGCGTATACCAGCGGCCGTGTTCTGTGGTTCCCCCTCATGTTGCAGGCCAGCATCCTCCTCGTCCTCCTCTTCAGGCATGTGTGGCTCTGGTTCCAGGAGGGGAATGTTCCCTTTGATGCAAATGTTGTGCAATATTGCACATGTTAGGATGATCTTACCGACCATCTCCGGGGAATATAGGAGGCTACCACCAGTGATGTCGAGGCACCGGAACCTTGACTTGAGGATGCCGAAGGTCCTCTTGACTATGCTGCGTGTCCTCCTATGTGCGTCATTGTAGGCACGCTCTGCAGCAGTACTAGGGTTGCCAATAGGTGTAATAATCCATGGCTGGATGCCATACCCCTGATCAGCTGCAAGAGAAAATGAATGGAATCATGTTGATGTAGCTGGCCCTATTGAAATCACCTTTCATGGCAGTAGTTGTCTTGTGTTGTCTGTGACTCTTTTGTGTTATAATGTAGCATCCTAGGCTTGTAGGATGTAGCATCTGCATTGTGTTGTTTCCTTGGCTGAACAAGTGTTTGTCTGCTAACCGGTTGTCAGCAGTATGTTTTGGGATTTGCAGTACAGTGTGCCCTCCCTAGCATTGTGACTTGTGATACAGGTGTCCGTGTGTGTTCACTGGGGGTGAGATGATAGTTCCATACACAGGTTAAAATTGACAGTGGTGGTAACACGTTCATATCAATGTTCCCTGGACATCCCATACCTTTAGACTTATGCAATGGATTAATGTAAACGTCATTGGGACACTTACATTTTGCAAGGTGACATTTAGGCAACCCACACCACACGTTATGATCTTTGACGTCTTAACATTAGGCTGTACAGTAATTTCAGATGTGTGACAGGTTCAATGGTGACCTAAGAAACATGGCTAGCGATGTCACGACCTCAGTGTGTTCCTATTCACATGTTGCTGTTGTGGTGTATGTGTTGTGTGTCCTAGAGGGTTGCTGTGCAGTGTGTATATAAGTAGGATTTTGTACTTACCAACAAGTAGTCCATTGCCATACCATCCATCCTGGAAGTGTTCATCGATGGTGCAGTGACGGAAGATGAATGAGTCATGTACACTCCCAGGATATTTAGCCACGATGTTGGTGATCAATCCCTGGTGATCGACAATGGCCTGCATGTTGATGGAATGTGTTTGCTTCCTGTTGCGGTAGAGGTGTTCAGTTGCAGCAGGTGGCACAAGGCATACATGTGTGCAGTTGATTGCACCAAGGACAAGTGGGAAGCCACTGATGAGGTAGAACCCCTGTTTTGTTTCCTGCTGCTTCTGCAGTGTGTTAGGGAAGCAGATGTGGCGGGTGTCAGTCCAATGATGGCATCCAGTACTTTGGGCAAAAAGGCAGAGAATGATGGTTGTGATATTCCGGCAACCAGGGCACCAGTTGTTTGAAAAGAGCCACTTGCAACATATGAAGTACGGCAAGCAGCTTGGTTTCTGTTGGGATGGTGTGGGGTGTCAGCAAAGTGGGGGCCAACTGCGGTTCAATGTTGTGCAGCAGCTGCTGAATGGCCTGCCAGTTCAACCTGTACCTCTGGATGAAGTCGTGTTCCCTGAGGCCCTGAAGGGTTGTTCTGGGGCGGAATATCCTCTCCTGCCTTCTACGCTGCCTTTGGGGTCCCTGCTGGTGTTGTTGTAGCTGCTGTTGTTGCTGCTGGGCTCTGCGTCTGCGTGCACGCTGGATTAGAATCACCTCCATGTCTCCCTGTTGCTGCTCTGCTGCTCTTCTGTTGCTTCTGTGTGTTCTGATTAAATACAGGTGTGTTTGCCCCATTTTAACGCCTGCCCTGACCCAAGCGTTATTTTTTTACGCAAATCGGGCTGTGCGTAATTTTCCGGCTCCGCCTCCCGGCCGTGCGTAATTTTGGCCCGAAAGCATAAATACGACGCACGGGCGTTTAAGTCATTTTTTGGACGGGAACGTCTACCTTGCATATGATTAACGCAAGGCGAGTTGCCACATCCCAAAAATGACGTACACAGCGGAATTTTGTTGTCCTAGGGCTTGGGGCGTCAAAGTATAAATACGGGGCAACGTTTGTGCTGAATGTGCGTCAACATTTTTGAAGCACATTCGCCGCAGACGGAGTATAAATATGCCCCTTTGTTTGTAGGACAAAAGTACAAAAGGCACAACATTCCCTTTACTTTGCCTGACGGTCTATCCCCTACCTATGACACAAATTTTAATCTAGACAGATCATTGGACCCTGAGACTAAGGGCCCAATTACGACTTTGATGGTAACAGGACAGCCAAAGCTACGGGGATGATGCCAGGGTCATGCTAGTGAAGTACTCCTAGTCTTATTACTATGTTCTCACCTGGCTGACTGGTGGGAACATTGTACTACAGCTTTCCTACCAGTCCAGCCGGCAGAAACAGTACTATGGTATTGGCCTGGGCTCCCTTAGCAGAGACAGGCCAATATCAGAGCACCCCAGCACCCTCAGAATGCAGACAGTGCACATTCTGCCGGTGCAGTGCATTGGGGCCCTGGCATGGCCCATGCCATAGGCGTAGGCAATGCGGGCCCTCCGTGGCCTCCAACGCTGGCTTACCACCAGCCTTTTCATGGTGGGGTCCCCACTATGAAAATAGATACCTATCTCTTTAATAAAAAAATTTAAAAAAAGTTTTCATTTTGTGTTTTTATTTTTTTTTAAATGTATTTGCATGAACAAATATCAACAAATGGTGCAAAAATATTTTAACTATAATACAATAACACAAAAATAAAAAGACCAAACATATCTTTTTTAATAAAAATAAGTGTAAAAACACATAAATATTTCTTTAAAATATATTATTAAATTATAATTTAACAAAAAACAAATTCAAACATATTATACACACATATAAATATATACATTACCCCAAAAAAACATTCCCACTGCAAAAAAATAAGACAAATTTAAAATTATTTATATTCATTACAACATATATAAACAATAAAAATAAAATAAAACAAAATGTGGACAAATTAAAAATAATAATAATAATAATAATAATAATAACAAATTAAAAATCATTTTAAACATTAACCAAACTAATTAAGTTTTCATCATTACAAAAATACACAAGCATATTATTTAAAAAAAAATAAAAAAAATAGATTTAATGAAAATACAAAAAATAAAGAAAAAAATAAAATAATAAAATACAACATAAATATGACTTATAAAGCTTAAATATAAATTACATTTTCCAACCATACCAACACACACCAAAAATCCTGTCCCATTTACCACTAAATATTTTATAAACAAATCATAAAACAAAAAATATAACATAATTGTTTAAATTAATACTAAACCATCAACACAGTTCCCCACTAAACACCTTTACATCCCATATATTCCGCACCAAAATTCAATACCTGTTTGATTTTTCTTTTAAAAAGCACTATAAAAACTTTTAAACATAAACTACTTAAATTAATACCTCAGTACTACTACTCTTCCCCTCCCATAAGCTGTACATCCCAAATATCCAAACCCCTTACTTCACACCATATTTTTTTATATATAAAAAAATAATAAAACATTAAAATAAATACCCAAGTATTAATACGCTTCCCCACCCATAACCCCTCCATCCCATACATCACATTCCTTAGCCTAATACATACTAATAAACTTCCCTGCCCACAGCTACTAAATCCCATATATCCCACCACTAATTGTACAGCAAAAATGTTTTTTTAATCCACAAAAAAAAATACGAATAATATTAATACCCAAATATTTTTATTAATATGTAGGTATTAATACACTCCCCCATCCATAACCCTGCATCCCACACAACCCACTCCTTAACCCAATAATTAGCCTCTAAGTACTACTACTGTTCACCTCCCATAACCCCTACATCCCATATATACAACTCCTTACTCCACAGCATATTTTTTAAGTATAAAAAAAGAATAAAATATTTAAATAAATACCTAAGTATTAAAACACTTCCCCATCCATAACTCCTAAATCCCATATATCCCGCCACTAAATCTACAGCAAGCTTTAAAAAAAAAAATTAATACCCAAATATTTTAAATAATACCTATGCAATAATACACTCCCCCACCAATAACCCCTACAACCCATACATCCCGCTCCTTAACCCAAAAATTTATAACTGAGTACTATTACTCTTGCCCTCCCATAAACCGTACATCCTAAATATCCAACCCCTTAATCCAAAGCATATTTTTTAAATATAAAAAAATATTAAAATATTTAAATAAATCCCTAAGTATTAATGCACTTCCCCACCCATAACCCCTCTATCCCATACATCCCACTCCTTAGCCCAATACCTATTAACACACACCCCCACCCACAACCCCTAAATCCCATATATCCCACCACTAATTCTAGGGCAAGCTCATTAAAAAAAAAAAAAAGTAATAATATTAATAATACACACACATTTTAATTAATACCCAACTATTAATACACTCTCCCACCCATAACCCCTACATCCCATACATCCGCTCCTTAACCCAATAATTAATATCTGAGTACTACTACTATTCCCCTCCCATAAACCCTACCTCCCAAATATCAAACCACTTAATCTGCAGCATATTTTTTTAAATATAAAAAATATTAAAATATTTAAATAAATAACTAAGTATTAATACACTTCCCCACCCGTAACCCCTCTATTCCATACATCCCGCTCCTTAGCCCAATACACATTAATACACTTCCCCACCCACAACCCCTAAATCCCACATATCCCACCACAAATTTTACAGCAAAATGTCTTTTTTTAATCAACACAAAAAAATAATAATAATAATAATAAAAATACCCAAGTATTTTAATTGATAACTAACTATTAATACACTCCCCTACCCATAACCCCTAAATCCCATATATCCCACCACTAATTCTAGGGCAAGCTCATTAAAAAAGAAATAGTAATAATATTAATAATACACACACATTTTAATTCATACGCAAGTATTAATGCACTCTCCCACCCATAACCCCTACATCCCATACATCCCGCTCCTTAACCCAATAATTAATATCTGAGTACTACTACTGTTCCCCTCCCATAAGCCCTACATCCCAAATATGCAACACCTTACTCCGCAGCATATTTTTTTTAATATATAAAAATAATAAAATATTTAAATAAATGCCTAAGTATTAATACACTTACCCACCCATAACCGCTCTATCCCCTACACCCCGCTCCTTTGCCCAATACACATTAATACACCTCCCCACCCACAACCCCTAAATCCCATATATCCTGCCACTAATTCTACAGCAAAATGTATTTCTTTAATGAACAAAAAATAATAATGATAATAATAATAAAACCCAAGTATTTTGATTAATACCTAGGTATTAATACACTTTCCAACCCATAACCCCTCTATCCCATACATCCCACTCCTTAGCCCAATACACATTAATACACTTCCCCACCCACAACCCCTAAATTCCATATATCCTGCCACTAATTCTAAAGCAACATTTATTTCTTTAATCAACAAATAATAATAATAATACCCAAGTATTTTAATTAATACCTAAGTATTAATAGATTCCCCCACCTATAACCCCTGCATCCCAGACATCCCACTCCTTAACACAATAATCAGTCCCTAAGTACTACTACTCTTCCCCTCCCATAAGCCCTACATCCCAAATATGCAACCCCTTAATCCATAGCATATTTTTCTACATATAAAAAAATAATACATTATTAAAAAAATACCCAAGTATTAATACACTCCCCCACCCATAACCACTGCATCCCATACTTCCTGCTCCTTAACCCAATACATATTAATACACTCCCCTGCCCGTAAACCTTATATACCATATATACCACCCCTAATTCCACTACATTCCTCATTTAATACTCAAGTGTTTAAATTAATACCTGAGTATTAATACACTTCCCCTCCCATAACCCCTACATCCCATATATCCCACCCCTTAATCCACAGCATTCAAACCATATATACAAAAAAATTAAAAAACATATATATATGTATATACACATAAAAATATAAATATATATAAATATATATATATATAAATAAAAAAAACACATAACATATAAATATTATACAAACAAAAAATACTAATAAAGCAAAACAAATTCTTATCTTAAAATTCGTTCTTCCACCATTAAAGTCGTTGCAGCATTCGTTCTTTAGGAAAGTTCGTTGTTAAGACAGTAGTTATTATGTACCTCGTGGTACAGACTAACTAGTGGTTTAATTTAATACTCGTTGATAAAGCAGGTCGGCCTTAACAACTCGTTGTTCAGGGTGTTTCCCCTTTTTGTATACTGCTATTGTTTGCATAGCTGGGAAGTAAAACACATGCACCACTTATAGGAAACAATTAGAAAGTGGCTATCATCATTGGTATTGCAGGTACAGCTGAGTCAAAAATCTTTTGGGTTTTATTGCCATTTGCCCATAGCAGAAGTTTATATAAACATCAACCCACAGTTCTAAGGGCAGAACAGCACACTTTTTCCCTCAGCTAATGTCAACATAGCCAGTTTTGGCTGTAATGAATGCCATAACCGATCAATTAAACAAACAATATCTATGACCAACTAGACAGTAGTTTTAAACTAAATATGCTGTATTTAAGGACAGTCACACATAATAGTTTATGCAAGTGAACATCCTGCATATCCTAACCTCAAACTTACTAGTTTTTTTAATTGAAGACATTGGCAAACTATTACAGCTTTTACCAACCAAACTCAAGTCTCTGATAGATAGTCGGGTCACTCTGGGAGTAAATGAGAAAAGGCACTCTGCCAAACATAAAATGCTGCAACCACCTGGGACTCACTTAACTGATTCAGTAACTACCATAATAAAAGCAAACCATAAAATACATATTGTGGAAACTTGCTTGCCTATATTTCACTGCACCAACCTTGTTACATTAGGATCAACAATGACACCTCAAGCTGTTGGAGACACAACCATCATCCAAGGAACTCAAGGGTAAGTCAAAAACATGCAACTAAGCATCAGTAGGACTTGTTTTAGCTATACAACAGTAAACAATACATAAAGAAACTGAACAAACTGAGGGGCATATTTATACTCTGCTTGCGCCGAAGGTGTGTAAAAAATGTTGACGCAAATTCGGCGCAAACTGTGCCCCATATTTATACTTTGTCGCCCCACCCCGCGGACGTCAAAATTCCACCATGCGCGTCATTTTTTGGAAGCGGGAAACTGCGTTGCATTAATGATATGCAAGGTAGGCGTTCCCTCCCAAAAAATGAATTTAAGGCCTGTGCGCCTTATTTATCCCCCAGTGTCATTTTGACGCAGAGGAGGGGGTGGGACTTAAAAAATGGCACACAGCCTGATGTGCGCCGTTTTTTAACGCCTGGGTCAGGGCAGGCGTTAAGGGATCTGTGGCCTCGGAAGGAGTCCAGAGATGTCCTCCCCTGCCCCCAGGGACACCCCCTGCCACCCTCGCCCACCCCTGGAGGACACCCATGGATGGGGGGACCCATCCCAGGGAAGTAGAGGTAAGTTCAGGTATGTATTTTTTTACTTTTTTTTTAAGTGGCATAGGGGGGCCTGATTTGGGCACCCCTACATGCCACTATGCCCAATGACCATGCCCAGGGGACATAAGTCCCCTGGGCATCGGCATTGGGCAAGGGGGCATGACTCCTGTCTTTGCTAAGACAGGAGTCATGTCAATGGGGATTGTGCGTCCAAAAAAATGGTGCAAGTCCGGTTTGAGGCCTGATTTTAGCCTCAGACCTGACTTGCACCATTTTTGACACACAACCCCCATTTTCCCATACGCCGGCGCTGCCTGGTGTGAGCCATTTTTTTTACTCAGACCAGTCTGCAGTGCCGGCTAACGTCATTCCATAAATAAGGCGCCCGCATGGCGCTTTGGAATGGCGTTAGACGGCGTCAAAAAGTATAAATACGGGCCTGAATGGGCATCTGTCAAATCAAACATAAGAGGCCAATTGGCCACTGCAGAATAAGGAGGAGAGGAACTATGCAATTTTCACCACTAAGCAAAAATATTTAAAAGGTATGCCTGGATAACAAAAGTACCTCCACCCAGGACTCGATACGCAATGAACCATCTTCTGAGGCTGAATGAACACAACATTCAGCCAAGAGCAGTAACCTTCAACCATCTATCCAGCATAATTTAAGCTCTGAAGTCCCGGGAAAGTGGAGATCTCTCAATGTCCACATTAACCAGTATACAGACAGCTGAACAACAAGTTAACACTCTAACTGATGGTTTAATTTCACTGCAACAAAGTAATATCACAACTGATACTCAACTAACTTGTGACATTTGCTCCAGCAGGAGCAACAGTATCACAAATGATGGTCCAACTCACTGCAACTAAGCAGTAACACAAACCTCAATCAACCAATCTTGGATACCAGTCTAAGCAAAAGCGACAGCACTAACACAAATATGTAGAGAAAATATTTTCAAATGTTAGTGGTCTAGACCAAAAATTCACATGAATATCTGTGATGGCATTTCAGAGATTGTGCACTCATTATCACACCCACAGGTAAAGCTTACACATAGGCTACTATTGAGCCTACTTTGTGCTCATAACAATCCAGGCACAGAAACAGAAATGCTCCCTGACACTGCAACTAACTCTGTAATTGGTCAGTATGAGGGGAAACCAGACTTTGGGGATCATTACAACATTGTCGGTAAAAGCCACTTACCGCCGTGCAGAAGACCGCCAACATACCACCGCGGCCGCGGAATTCCGCCACAGCCATTATGACCCACATCTCGGAATCCGACAAAATTCAGACACCCACACAAGTCCGCCACACCAAAGGTCAGTAATAAACTGGCAAAAACAAATCCTCCTCCGTCACGCCAACAGAAACACGCCCATGCTAATACGACCCACGAATCCACGCGTCGGTCTTTCAACCGGGGTATTCCATTGGCGGTACACACCGCCGTGCTCAAAATACACACACATCTCCAAAACACCGCCACATTGGTCAATTCCAAATACACACACCTGATACACATACAAACACCACTCTCACACAATCAATACTATATAAAACACACACCCACATTGACGAAGGCCAGAGAGAGCGAGCACAGCAATAGATAACCCCACCACACAGAGGCACACAACACCATCACCCACACAACATCCACGCACAAAACACCACACACCACTACACATCACCACACTCATCACCACATACAGCACCCCACACATCACCTACACCACCCAATGGAACACCAAAGACACCCCAGGTTCTCCGAGGAGGAGCTCAGGGTCATGGTGGAGGAAATCGTACGGGTAGAGCCACAGCTATTTGGATCACAGGTGCAGCACACCTCCATAGCTGGGAAGATGGAGCTATGGCGAAGAATAGTAGACAGGGTCAACACAGTGGGACAGCACCCAAGAAATCGGGACGACATCAGGAAGAAGTGGAACGACCTACGGGGGAAGGTGTGTTCTGTGGTCTCCAGGCATAACACCGCGGTTCAGCGGACTGGCGGCGGACCCCCACCTCCTCCCCCACAACTAACAACATGGGAGGAGCAAGTCTTGACCATCATGCATCCTGAGGGCCTCGGAAGAGTCGGTGGAGGAATGGACACTGGTAAGTTAAATCTTAACTATCATATGCCCCACCCTACCTGCATGCTATCACACACCCCCACCCTCGCCCCATCCCCTAACACTCCAACTCCTCACTAATGTACTAATAACACAAACCACACATCCCAACACCAAGCCCTGCATGACACAACAAAGCATGGACACCCATCACTAAAGCATGCCCACTGCACATACCCATAACAACCCCTAACCATCATCACACAAGCCCCCACACAGGAATGCTAGCACTGGGGTACACGCTCACACACCCATTGCACACCATGACACACACAGATGCAATAATCATGCTTTTATACCCCTGCAGGACCACTACCTAACGTCACCAGACAGGAGGGTCCAGACATCTCCACCCCACCCACAGAAGAGGCCCACAGTGATGGCAGCAGCTCTGGCCAACTGGATCCAGATGACCACCCGGACCATCGTGGGCCTCATGACAGTCGGTTCCCCTCACACAGGCACAGCCCAACACTGACCTTCCACCCTCTGGAAACACCAGTACAGCACCCACCCAGCTGGCCCAAACCTCCGTAACCAGGACACGTCAATCAGCTGTGTGTCCACCACTACAGGGAACCCAGGATAACCCACCACCCCAACAACAACAGGGACCTGGGGGCAGTGGTAGTGGGCACACGGTCCAGGGGACGGAGGCACAGGAACACAGGGGAACTGGGAGGGCTGCTGTGCGACAGGGGGCGGACAGGCCAAGGGAACCCACTCTCCATCATGGGAGCATACCACCACTCCCAGGAGAAGATGGCAACGGTCCTGGCCAAGTTTCAGGAGACCCAGCGTCTGCAGGAGGAACAGTATTTGGGCTTCAGGGAGGAACTCAGAACCATCAGCTCCGCCCTGGGCGCCATCGTAGGGGTGCTGAAGGACATATAGAACACCATGAGGGACACCATGGCACTCCAAGGGGCCCCTGACACTAGCCTGGATGATGAACTGCCCACCACCTCCGCCGGCGCTAGTGGACAGGACGCCCCACCACTGGACCGCCACACCAGCACCCCACCCCCTGCAGACAGAGAACCACCCCGCAAGCGGTCCCTGAGATCCAGGAACAGGACAGAGCACAATGGCAAGACCCCGCCAAGAAATGAGACCACCCTGATTGTCATCCCACTGTCCCACTTTGTAACCCTGTCCAGATTGGAACTGTCCCAGCTCCACTTCCTATGCCCATATGGGCAGTGCACCTGTGAGACTAATAGACTGGACTCTGCCATGGACATTCCCCCACCATCACCCCTCACCATTTTACCACCCCCTCCCATATTTAGCACTTCAATAAACACCCTTGAACCACAAAACAATCTGGAGTCAGTCTGTGTTTTCGAAAATGTGTATTAGCTATAACAATGACAAAATCCATTCACAATAGTAATGTCAACATACCTATGTCACACATCACAAGTCCATGAAGGATGCAAGCAGATGACACACGTTGGTAACCACATCTGTGAAACCGTAATGGAAATGTACCACTCAGTTGCCAAATACCGGTTGAAATTGACAGACAGGATAGAGGTAGAAGTGTGAAAGTAAAAGTAGTAGTAAAGAAAGTGTTTTCACCTGTGTGTCACTGAAAATATTGCTGTATGACTGAGTCCCTGTTGTCAATGTCTTCTTCCTCTGCTTCCTCCTCATCACTGTCCACAGGCTCCACAGCTGCCACAACACCGTCATCTGGACCATCCTCCTGCAGAAAAGGCACCTGGCGTCGCAAAGCAAGATTGTGAAGCATAGAGCAGGCAATGATGATCTGGCACACCTTCCTTGGTGAGTAGAATAGTGAACCACCTGTCATATGGAGGCACCTGAACCTGGCCTTCAGGAGGCCGAAGGTGCATTCGATCACACTCCTAGTCCGCCCATGGGTCTCATTGTAGCGTTCCTCTGCCCTGGTCCTGGGATTCCTAACTGGGGTCAGTAGCCATGACAGGTTGGGGTAACCAGAGTCCCCTAATAGCCACACACGGTGCCTCTGGAGTTGACCTATCACATAAGGGATGCTGCTATTCCGCAGGATGTAGGCGTCATGCACAGAGCCAGGGAACATAACATTTACCTGTGAGATGTACTGGTCTGCCAAACATACCATCTGTAAATTCATGGAATGATAACTCTTCCGGTTCCTGTACACCTTTTCACTCCTGTGGGGGGGACCAGAGCTACATGGGTCCCATCAATAGCACCTATGATGTTAGGGATATGTCCCAGGGCATAGAAGTCACCTTTAACTGTAGCCAAATCCTCCACCTGAATGAAAACGATGTAGCTCCTCATGTTTTTCAGCAGGGCAGCACGTTGGAAAACATAGGCTGGGACATCCCTGATGCCATGGCCACTGTTGTTTGAAATGACCCACTTGCCAGGAAATGGAGCACTGATAGCACCTGCACTTGAGGGGGGATTCCTGTGGGATGGCGGATTGGTGACATAAGGTCAGGCTCCAACTGGGTACACAGTTCCTGGATTGTGGCACAGTCAAACCTGTAGGTGATGATTAAATGTTGCTCCTCCATTGTCAACAGGTCCACCAGCGGTCAGTACACTGGAGGATTCCGCCATCTCCTCACATGTCCCAGCGGACGGTGCCTAGGAAGGACAAAAGCGACCATAGAGTCAAGCAATTCAGAGGTATGTACCCACAGCAACCCAGAACAGGAAACAAATTCCAAAAAGTTGTATGTATGTGTGTAGAGTCTAGGCCTCGGTATGTGTGACGCAGTTGAAAATGAAGCCATATGGGCCCCTGAAATGGCGGATGCCTGACCTCTAAACTGGGACAATGGGATGTGAGGTAACTACGCTGGCGTTGTACACCGTCGCGGTAGGCGGTCGGAGACCGCGGCGCAATGCTGCAATGGTCAACATTGGACCCTATGGGTCCCAGGAGCCAATGAGGAAGTGCGCCGGCGGTGATGATACAGACCACCGCGGACTTCACCGCCGCAGACGTCACCGCCGCAGACGTCACCGCCATTTTCTATCTGTTCAATCACTCTATACATGATCTTCGACAGGAGAGGACCTAACTGCAAGTGCTGCTGTGACCTCAGTCTGGAAGAGACAATGGGACGTGCATCTGGGGAAAGGGCCGCTGCCTTTACTGCGCAGGAGTTGGAGAAGCTCGTGGACGGGGTCCTCCCCTAGTACACGCTACTCTACGGTCCTCCAGACCAACAAGTGAGTACATAGGGTGCAAGTTGTATGGGCTATGCCTGGGTGGAGAGGGCTGGATGTAAGAAGGAAGGGGGCAGAGTTCTGCGACCATGAATGAGTGTGAATGCATGTGCCACATGACAAGGGCAGGGATGTGGGCCACTCACTTCGACGGTGCAGTTGGTAATGACTTCTCTCCTTCCCCTGTACATGTTATGTAGGTCAGCGCCCACCAGAAAAAGGATATTTGGCGTGCCATCGCCAAGGACGTCCGTACCCTGGGGGTCCACCAGAGACAGAGCACCCACTGCCGTAAAAGATGGGAGGACATTCGCTGCTGGAGCAAGAAGACAGCGGAGGCTCAGCTGGGGATGGCATCCCAACGTGGGAGGGGTGCCCATCGCACCATGACCCCCCTGATGTTCCGGATCCTGGCGCTGGCCTACCCTGAGTTGGATGGGCGCATGAGGGCATCACAGCAGACACAAGGGGGTGAGTACACTCTCATTCTGCTGACTTTGAGCGCAGTGGAGGGGTCTGGGTGGGGGAGGAGGGCTGTGGGTTTCCCTAGGCCAGGGCGAGTTCCGTAAGCTAGGCCCCTCCGTAATGCAGGCCATGTGGCACTCCACCCCACCTCTGTAGAGTGCCAAGTACAGGTATACATGCCCCTGTGTCATCTATGTGTGCAGATGTCCACCATAGCCATGTAGGCCATATCCCAGGAACTGCATCTGTAGAGGCCAAGAGAGCAGCGTAGTGCAGGGGGCTGCTGTGTCTGTATTGTCCGCCAACGGTAGCGGTAAGCCATGCACTCAACCTGTCTTTCTTCTGTTTCCCACCCCCTTTTTGTGGTCTCCCTGTTCTTTTGTGCATCAGCATCATCAGGCGGAGGTAAAGTGGCACCGGAGCACGAGGGGGCTGCATCACACATGGCCATGGAGGGCCACACCACGGACTCTGAGTATACCAGTGGGACAGAGGGCGAGGGGAGCTTCACGGCGGTCACCGCATCAGCAACCAGCGACACGGACTCGTCCTCTGATGGGAGCTCCCTTGTGGTGGCGGCAACATCTGTGCCCCCCACTTCAACAGGTACAGCCGCCACCCCCCCTACCAGCACCTCCCTCCCAGCAGCCCCTCAGCCTTCGCCCCGTGCCCGCTCACCCAGGAGGGTGGGCATCACCTTCGACCCAGGCACCTCAGCTCCTGCCCCAGTCACCCCTGCTGCCCTCAGTGAGGAGGCCATTGATCTCCTCAGGTCACTCACTGTTGGGCAGTCTACCACTGTGAATGCCATCCAGGGTGTAGAGAGGGAGTTGCAACACACTAATGCCTTCCTGGAGGGCATTCATTCTGGTCAGGCTGCCCATCATCGAACCCTGCAATCTCTGGCCTCAGCACTGATGGCAGCCATTGTCCCTGTGTCTAGCCTCCTCCCTCCAACCTCCTCCACCCAGACTCAATCACCTGTACCTCAACCTATCCCAAGCACACCATCAGACCAGCCTGCACACACCTCAACACACAAGGGCAGCTCAGGCAAACATAGGCACCACACATCCCACAGGCACTCACACAAGCATCACCCACATACAGACACAGCAACATCCACTGCCTCCACTGTGTCCCCCTCCTTGTCGCCTCCCTCCCAGTCTCGTCTACACACTCACCTGCATGCACTACTACCACAGGCACTAGGACTCGCACCAGAACACCCAGCACCACACCCCGCTCACCTGAACTCACCACCCCCACTACCATTTACACGTCCCCTGTGTCCTCTCCAAGTGTGTCTGTGACACCCCCTCCCAAAGTACACAAACGCGGCCACACACACACCCAACATGCATCCACCTCACAACAGCCTCCAGAACATGCACCTGCACCCAAATCACCAAAAGTTACACCTCCTACAACCACCTCCTCTTCCTCCACTCCCAGACCCCCTCCAGCTACCTGTCCCAGTGTTCGTCAGAAACGTTTCCTAAGCAACGTTGACCTCTTTCCCACCACCCCCCTCCAATTCATAGGTCCCGTACTAGCACCTCAGCCAAAAAAGGTCTGGTACCAGTGGTGCCTGTTTGAGGTATGTGGAGTACACCAGGCACCAGGGCAGCCAGTGTGACACGGAGCCAAAGCACAGCCAGTCCCCCCCCTGTGAAGCACCAGAAGCTGGACAGTGCCCGATGGGAGAGGGTGAAGACTCCTGCCGGCAAAGCCGCTCACAAGGGTTCCGGGGGGAGTGTCGAGTAAGCCGTGACTCCTCCCAAGGTAGGGAAGGGCAGAAGAAAGCGCCAAAGTCTGGGAAGAGCAGCACGGTGGAGAAGGCCGCCATCATCCCTGCTGCCCAGGACGCCACCGCCAGCCCCATCGTCACTGGTCAGGAGACCACCGCCGGAGTCAGTGCCCAGGAGGGCAGCACAATCGTCACTGGTCAGGAGACCACCGCCAGAGTCAGTGCCCAGGAGGGCAGGACAATCGTCACTGGTCAGGAGACCACCGCCAGAGGCAGTGCCCAGAAGGGCAGCAAAATCATCACTGGTCAAGAGACCACCGCCAGAGTCAGTGCCCAGGAGGGCCCCGGCAGCCACAGCCCCGCTGGGCAATGAGGGAACGCCATCGCACACACCACTGAACAGGGCAAGCACCGCTGAACAGGGCAAAGACCGCCATGGCAAGCACCGCTGAACAGGGCAAGCACCGCTGAACAGGGCAAAGACCGCCATGGCAAGCACCGTTGAACAGGGCAAGCACCGTTCAACAGGTCAAGCACTGCTGAACAGGGCAAAGACCGCCATGGCAAGCACCGCTGAACAGGGCAAGCACCGCTGAACAGGTCAAGCACTGCTGAACAGGGCAAAGACCGCCATGGCAAGCACCGCTGAACAGGGCAAGCACCGCTGAACAGGTCAAGCACCGCCAACTCAGGCATCGCTAGCCCATGTGCGGCAGGGGCAGTGATGGAACTGGGACCGTCACGGGGAGAGTGATGCACTTTGGGCACCTATCCCCCTCCAGAACCAGTGGAGAAAGGCACCCACTACCTCAGTCCTTAACAGTATGAAGCACTCTGGGCACCAGTCCCCCTCCAGAACCAGTGGAGACTGTTATCTACTTGAGAGACTGTGGCTTTGTACTCCCTAGGATGGTACAGTGGGCAAATCACCCACTGCAAAGACTTGTGAGACTGTGGCTTTGCACTCCCCAGGAAGGTACAGTGGGCAACCCACCCACTGCAAAGACTTGTGAGACTGTGGCTTTGCACTCCCCAGGATGGTACAGTGGGCAAACCACCCACTGCAAAGACTTGTGAGACTGTGGCTTTGCACTCCCCAGGAAGGTGCAGTGGGCAACCCACACACTGCAAAGACGTGTGAGACTGTGGCTTTGCACTCCCCAGGATGGTACAGTGGGCAAACCACCCACTGCAAAGACTTGTGAGACTGTGGCTTTGCACTCCCCAGGATGGTACAGTGGGCAAACCACCCACTGCAAAGACTTGTGAGAATGTGGCTTTGCACTCCCCAGGAAGGTACAGTGGGCAACCTACCCACTGCAAAGACTTGTGAGACTGTGGCTTTGCACTCCCCAGGATGGTACAGTGGGCAACCCACCCACTGCAAAGACTTGTGAGACTGTGGCTTTGCAGTCCCCAGGATACATCAATAGGCAAGGAGCCCCGTCGTGGATCTGGTGTGGTGCTGTCATCTGGCTGAGGTGCCCCCCCTTCCCTTCCCCCTGAGGTGCCTGTTGTATTTCTATCTGATGCCCCTGCAGTGTTCTCTCCGTTTCAGGACAGGTATCCCGTGTGGGCCTCGCCCATGCATTTTGGGCCCAGTGGTCCACGGACATTGGATGGTGCATACCTGCACTACTGATCGTGATGTTTACTTTTGGCATTTGTATATATTTCTGTATATATTGGCTTACTGTATTGTGCTACATAACAGTGGTTGTACTCATTTCCTTTTGTCTTTGCATTCTTCCGGGGGGGTTGGGGGTTGTTACTGTGATGTTTTGAAATGCATTGGTGTGTGTGTTGTAGTGGGTGAGGGTCGGGGTGGGGGTAGGGGTGTTGCAAGTGTGTGTCCCTGACTTTTGCCTCCCCCCTCTACTATGTCATAGGTGCAGTACTCACCGTTGTCTTCGGCGCCGCCGTTGCTGATGTTCGTAGAGGAGCAGGAACACAATCGCAAGGAGTATTTGGAGTTCCGGCTCCATGGTGCCCTCCTTCCTCGTGGAGTTTGTTCAGGTGAGCGTTTTCCCATTGAAATGGCTGTTTCCGCCGTGTTTTCATCCACGTGAATCTGCCCTGGAAAAGGTGGCGGATTGGCCTGTTGTAATACTGTGGGCGGTACTTTGTCTTCCGCCTGTCTGTTGGCGGTGACCACCGCGCTGTTTGTCTGTACCGCCGTGGTGGTTGGAGTGTTAAAGTGGCTGTCTTTGTTGGCGGTTTCCGCCACGGTCATAATTCCCTTTTTTTTACCACGGCCTGTTTGCGGTATTACCTCCGCTTTAACACCGTCCGCCAGGGTTGAAATGACCCCCTTTATCTCAACCACTAGGGCGTTCCCACAACCTCAATGCATCACTAACACACAATAGGTATGGCAGGCAAACTGGGGCAAACACCTTCCTTTCAAACAGATTTTTCCAACATATGAGACAGAAAGGCCATTTGACCTTGTGTATTGCCAAAGCATACTCACTGTCTTACACCGTTTTGACAACTTTAGACACAGAGGGCCTGATTTAGATTTCAGAGAAGGAGTTACTCCATCACAAACATGACTGATATCTTATCAGCTCTATTACAAGTGCATTTTATCCGATGGCACTTGTCATCTGGCAGATGGGATATCTATCACATTTGGGCATCGGAACAACATTACTTTTAAGCAAAACCACATTTTGGTGGGTTGGGGAATCATTGTGAAAGCCGTAGGGAATAGGAAATATTCCCATTTCCTAACACCTAACTACAAGAATAAGTATGGCCAAAGAGGTAACTCACCACTACAAACTGGTTGTAATTTAAAGGTTCTGATAATGTAACCTCCAATGAAGTCAACAACCTTAGAGTTACACCATCTAACACATATAAATCACCAAAGCTAGTAAAATTACCAACAACATTAGCCAATGAGTTTTAGTTGTCTCTTCACTCCTGACAAAAACAAGGGTGATTCAGTCAGCAATTGTGCCTGCCTTAAGATCTCCACCTGAAACATCGCAGGTCTACATCACCAGTTAAAGGGCACTCATGATAAACTACACTCATTTTTCAACACTAATATCATCTATTTGCAAGAAACATGGATAACTATAGGCATTGTATTTCAAAATTATCCTAACCTGGATGTCCTAGCAGCAAAAGGGCAAATTGGGAGGCCCAGTTGTGGATTATCACTTTTAATCAGGAGCAGTCCAGGGTTGAGTTAATCTAGAATATTTTTTAAATCTAAAAATTTAATTTATTGGATATAAACTCGTTTCCAATTTTCAGATCCCTATAAATAATGTTTGTATTGTTCCTACAGAAGATAAAAGCAAAAGTGATTCATTTCAATAACAAATACAATTGGATCCTTGATCGATTCAAACATTTTACACTATTATTAACTCAGGATTTCAACAAGATCCTATTATGTATATGCCTGAGGTAACTGATGATTAAAACTCAGCTGCTGAAAGTGAATCAGTACCAGATGCATGCTTGGTTAGAACAAAGTGTACCTTGACAGGCAGAATGATCAGCTCTGCTTTCTTTGGTCTGGGTCTCCGACACTTGTATGGGAGACGTAGGCATGATCAACCAGCACAAGCTACATTCAGGGGCATATTTATACACTGTTTGCGCCGGAATTGCGTCGTTTTTTTTTACGCAATTCCGACGCAAAACTAACTCCATATTTATACTTTGCCGTTAGACGCGTCTAGCGCCAAAGTCCATGGAGTTTGCGTCATTTTTTAGCGTAGACACCTACTTTGCGTTAATGATATGCAAGGTAGGCGTTCCCGTCTAAAAAATTGACTCCGAGGCATGTGCGCCGTATTTACACTCCCGGGCAAAACTCACGCCCGGGAGTGGGCGGGTCAAAAAAAATGACGTCCAGCTGCTTTTGCGCCGTTTTTTAGCGCCTGGACAAGGCAGGCGTTAAGGGACCTGTGGGCTCGGAAGGAGCCCAGAGGTGCCCTCCCATGCCCCCAAGGACACCCCCTGCCACCCTTGCCCACCCCAGGAGGACACCCAAGGATGGAGGGACCCATCCCAGGGACATTAAGGTAAGTTCAGGTAAGTATTTTTTTTTTAAAATAATTGTGGCATAGGGGGGCCTGATTTGTGCCCCCCTACATGCTACTATGCCCAATGACCATGCCCAGGGGACAGAAGTCCCCTGGGCATGGCCATTGGGCAAGGGGGCATGACTCCTGTCTTTGCTAAGACAGGAGTCATTTCAATGGGGGTTGGGAGTCGGAAAAAATGGCACAAATCGGGTTGAGGCGAAAAATTTGCCTCAGCCTGACTTGCCACATTTTTTGGCGCCCAAGCTCCATATTCCCCTACGCCGGCGCTGCCTGGTGTACGTCATTTTTTTCACACACACCAGGCAGCGCCGGCGGCTAACGCCGGCTAACGCCGGCTAACGTCATTGAATAAATACAGCGCCCGCATGGCGCTTCAGAATGGCGTTAGCCGGCGCTAATTTTTTTGACGCAAGACTGCGTTAGCGCAGTTTTGCGTCAAAAAGTATAAATATGGCCCTCAATGTTAAGGGGAGAAAAAGTATAATTGATTACACTTTCATTCATTACACCAACTTTGTAAAATCATGGAATATACAGTCATGATCAGATCAGAAAGCAACCATAACCCACATCAAATAACCTTATTCCACAAAGTGGATATTTTGAGCTATTTGCAAAAGGAGGCAAGAAGATTGATTGGAATACATTGTAGCATACTCAGTCACATATTATCTGAAACCAAGCTTTCATTACTAAAACTATGCGGGACACAAATCTCAAAAAGGCAAACTCAATTGTGGATATACCTACATTTACTAAACCTCTAAGAGAAATCTTTGATTATCTGTCAATAACAAACTCTCAAAAAACAGGCAGTTATAAGGCCCCAAAATGCAATTCTTTCAAAAATTCGAAGGCAAAGAAAGCAGCTGAAAATTGAAAAGGTAACTCTTAAAGCCCGACTTAACCAGGGCAAAAGTCAGGCTATTTAAACCTCTCATGACTCACCTGAAAAGAGAAACCAATTTGATCAAAACCAGCCGTAACCAGATTTAGACTGACTTTCAGGAAGCAATCCTTACTAAAAATAAGCAAAAATTATAATTCTTGCTTGGTGGTGTAACTAATTATCACAACACTAACCACTTGTTGTAGATCACAAAAGGGATATGTCGGGATATGTAATTTTCTTATTGGAAAGAGTAAAACTTCTCAAAACCTCCAGCAATTGGAGTGTCCCAGTCCTGAAACAACTCCAAAGCAGATATTAAATTTAATCCTGCAAAAAAGCCCATACCATTGACTACCGTTATCAATTTGGTAATTTATTTAGGCTGTATCTTATCTTATTGGAAAGGCTCAGTTATGCAGACCATTTTCAAAAAAGGCCTAAACGACTCTATGCATAACTATTGGCTGTTAGCATTATTAGATGCAGATGAGAAACTTTTCTCCAAACGTGTTAATCTATTTGCAGAATTGTAATACCTAGACAATAGAATTAAGTTTCATCAGACGGGGTTTTGCCCAAAGTTTTTCCACAACAGATAACATTGTGGCATTAACTTTAATAGCACATAACGCGGGCCTGATTCACAAAGAGACTTACAATTCACAAAGTTACAAGTGCGGAGTCTCTGCACTCATGGTGTTATCTCCGCACTGCTGTGTTCACTGCAGAGATTCTGCCCCGAGTGTGGTGATTCCCCCTCGAGTGCAGAGACTCTGCATTTGTCATTCCCCCGCCAGCATCAAGTTCTGCAAATCCTCTAACAATGAAAAGATAATAAACCAGGGCGTATATTCATAGTGCCCTTGCACCACCTTGCGTCACATTAACATCATTGTTTTTTATGTTAATGTGGCCCAACGAGGCCAGAATCCCTGAGCCAGGCATAATATATGCAAATGGGGCATTCCCCCATTAGGGGACCTTGAAAAATGGCGTAAGAAATCTATGAGATTTCCTTATGCCATTTTAACAGCACTTTTAAAGGGACCTTCAATTCTTTAGAATGGGGCACTATGTACTCTGCAGGAGTAGCACCAAAATATTGGTGCTACTCCTGCAGAGTACATCAATAGTGTCATGAAAAATTATGCTATTGCCCCCTAACCTGCACCACGGTGCACTGTATTTTAAATACGGCGCACACATGGTGGTGGTAGGGGGGATGCTAAGGGGTGCAGGGAAATTGGCACTGCACTCAGTGCAGCACCACTTTCCATAAATCTGCCCCTAAGTTTATTATCCTTTCATTGTTAAACGGGTGGGGCCACGGGGGTGACGAGCTCTGAGGGAAGTGCACTGTGCACTCCCCTCATACCACATGTACGTTTGGCCAACCGTCTTCGGGCAGCCAACCACACATGCGCAGTGTGTTCTATCCAGCTCGGCACTGTGTTTATTAATCTCCCCCACCCCAACTGCTGTCCCGCCATCTGTAGCCCCCGCTAGCCATGAGCGATTGAGTCGAAAGACCCTTTGTTAATCAGAACCACCCCATTCAGTGAAAGCCAACAAGCTTTTTATGTGTGTTATCGATTTTCCTATGGCATTCGGTAAAGTTATCAGAGCAAAATTGTTGATCAAACTAGCTGCTTGGAGCACTGACTATGGCTTCTTAAACATACTGATAGACTCATATAATAGCACTCGGGCAAAGCTGAAGCTCTTAAACGGGCTAAAACTAAGAATGTACCCCAGTGATGGCCTGAAATAAGGCTGCCTCTTTGCTCAACTACTTTTTGTTGGACCTGGCCCTTTCACAGGGTCATTCCCCAGACTTTTTGCCTATTTCCTCCTTATTTTTCAGACCCCTGTTGGTTGATGTTATGACTCTGAGCACTTTTTCACTGCTAATCAGTGCTAATGTGCATGTGCTCTCCCTTGTAAACTTGGTATGATTGGCTTATACCTAATTGGCATATTTCATTTCCCTGTAAGTCCCTTGTAAATTGGTATCCCTATACCTAGGGACTGTCAATTAAATTCTACTAGTGGGTCTGCAGCGCAGCTTGCACCACCCATTGAAGTAGCCTTTCTAACCTGTCTCAGGCCTGCTAGCGCAGGGCCTGTGTGCACAGTTTTCTGCCAAAGGGACCTGGCATCTAAATTTACTTGCCAGGCCCAGAACTCCCCTTTTACTACATGTACACTTTCATTCATTACACCAACTTTGTAAAATCATGGAATATACAATCATGATCAGATCAGAAAGCAACCATAACCCACATCAAATAACCTTATTCCACAAAGTGGGTATTTTGAGCTATTTGCAAAAGGAGGCAAGAAGATTGATTGGAATACATTGTAGCATACTCAGTCACATATTATCTGAAACCAAGCTTTCCTTACTAAAACTATGCGGGACACAAATCTCAAACAGGCAAACTCAATTTTCGATATACCTACATTTACTAAACCTCTAAGAGAAATCTTTGATTATCTGTCAATAACAAACTCTCAAAAAACAGGCAGTTATAAGGCCCCAAAATGCAATTCTTCCAAAAATTCGAAGGCAAAGAAAGCAGCTGAAAATTGAAAAGGTAACTCTTAAAGCCCGACTTAACCCTGGCAAAAGTCAGGCTATTTAAAAATCTCATGACTCACCTGAAAAGGGAAACCAATTTGATCAAAACCAGCCATAACCAGATTTAGACTGACTTTCAGGAAGCAATCCTTACTAAAAATATGCAAAAAGTCTAATTCTTGCTTGGTGGTGTAACTAATTATCACAACACTAACCACTTGTTGTAGATCACAAAAGGGATATTTATTTTCTTATTGGAAATAGTAAAACTTCTCAAAACCTCCAGCAATTGGAGTGGCCCAGTCCTGAAACAACTCCAAAGCAGATATTAAATGTAATCCTGCAAAAAAGCCCATACCATTGACTACCGTTATCAATTTGGTAATTTATTTAGGCTGTATCTTATCTTATTGGAAAGGCTCAGTTATGCAGACCATTTTCAAAAAAGGCCTAAACGACTCTATGCATAACTATTGGCTGTTAGCATTATTAGATGCAGATGAGAAACTTTTCTCCAAATCTGTTAATCTATTTGCAGAATTGTAAGACCTAGACAATAGAATTAAGTTTCATCAGACGGGTTTTTGTACAAAGTTTCTCCACAACAGATAACATTGTGGCATTAACTTTAATAGCACATAACGCGGGCCTGATTCACAAAGAGACTTACAACTCACAAAGTTACAAGTGCGGAGTCTCTGCACTCATGGTGTTATCTCCGCACTGCTGTGCTCACTGCAGAGATTCTGCCCCGAGTGTGGTGATTCCCCCTCGAGTGCAGAGACTCTGCATTTGTCAACCCCCCCGCCAGCAGCAAGTTCTGCAAATCCTCTAACAATGAAAAGATAATAAACCAGGGCGCATATTCATAGTGCCCTAGCACCACCTTGCGTCACATTAACGTCATTGTTTTTTATGTTAATGTGGCCCAACGAGGCCAGAATCCCTGCGCCAGGCATAATATATGCAAATGGGGCGTTCCCCCATTAGGGGACCTTGAAAAATGGCGTAAAGAAATCTATGAGATTTCCTTATGCCATTTTAACAGCACTTTTAAAGGGACCTTCCATTCTTTAGAATGGGGCACTATGTACTCTGCAGGAGTAGCACCAAAATATTGGTGCTACTCCTGCAGAGTACATCAATAGTGTCATGAAAAATTATGATATTGCCCCCTAACCTGCACCACGGTGCACCGTATTTTAAATAAGGCACACACATGGTGGTGGTAAGGGGGATGCTAAGGGGTGCAGGGAAATTGGCACTGCACTCAGTGCAGCACCACTTTCCATAAATCTGCCCCTAAGTTTATTATCCTTTCATTGTTAAACGGGTGGGGCCACGGGGGTGACGAGCTCTCAGGGAAGTGCACTGTGCACTCCCCTCATACCACATGTACGTTTGGCCAACCGTCTTTGGCCAGCCAACCACACATGCGCAGTGTGTTCTATCCAGCTCAGCACTGTGTTTATTAATCTCCCCCACCCCCACCGCTGTCCCGCCACCTGTAGCCCCCGCAAGCCATGAGCGATTGAGTCGAAAGACCCTTTGTGAATCGGAACCACCCCGTTCAGTGAAAGCCAACAATCTTTTTATGTGTGTTATCGATTTTCCTATGGCATTCTGTAAAGTTATCAGAGCAAAATTGTCTATCAAACTAGCTGCTTGGGGCACTGACTATGGCTTCCTAAACATACTGATAGACTCATATAATAGCACTCGGGCAAAGCTGAAGCTCTTAAACGGGCTAACACTAAGAATGTACCCCAGTGATGGCCTGAAATAAGACTGCCTCTTTGCTCAACTACTTTTTGTGGGACCTGGCCCTTTCACAGGGTCATTCCCCAGACTTTTTGCCTTTTTCCTCCTTATTTTTCGACCCCTGTTGGTTGATGTTATGACTCTGAGCATGTTTCACTACTAATCAGTGCTAATGTGCATGTGCTCTCCGTTGTAAACTTGGTATGATTGGCTTATACCTAATTGGCATATTTAATTTCCCTATAAGTCCCTTGTAAAGTGGTATCCCTATACCTAGGGACTGTCAATTAAATTCTACTAGTGGGTCTGCAGTGCAGCTTGCACCACCCATTTAAGTAGCCTTTCTAACCTGTCTCAGGCCTGTGTGCACAATTTTCGGCCACAGGGACCTGGCATCTAAATTTACTTGCCAGGCCCAGAACTCCCCTTTTACTACACGTAAATCACCCCTAAGGTATGTCCTAGCTAGCCCTATGGGCATGGTGCCATGTATGTAGAAGGCAGGACATGTGCCTAGTAGCGTGGCCTGTCCTGGTCGTGACAAACAGCCTATTTGTTTTCTCACTGCTGTGAGTGCTGCCTTCTCATATGATTGCATTGGAAATGCCCTCCCTTAAGTGTAAGGGGTATTGTCTGATTTATGAGGGGTAGCGTAGGCATTTTTGGTATGGTTGTAATGGTAGTGAGAAATGCTGTTTACTGGTGTAGGTGGATTTTGATCACCATTACAGAAATGCCACTTCTAGAAAGAGAGCATTTATCAGTGCCTATGACTCTGGTGTTTTGCAGCTTTACTCCAATCCACGTCTGGGCAGAATGACAGTTGGGCTTTGTGGATACTTTTCAGACAGCCTGTGCACAGGGAGGGTGTAGGTGTCACAGAGGTGCATCTACATACTGAATAGTCTTCCTGGGCTGGGAGAAGGGAGAGGCGGGGCACACCTGCATTTGTAAAGGCTATGCCCTAGCCTCACACATTAGGGTCGTTTACCCCAACTGATGGTTGGAGCCTGTGCTGCAGGAGAGAGGGCACTCCCAGGACAAGTTGTAACTGGCTGGAATCTCCTCTCCCCTTCTTTTGGAAAACACACCATAAACTGAGTATAAGTTGGGGGAATTTTCCCCAGAATTTAGACATTTTTGGGACTCTAGAGGCTTACTTTAAACTAGAGACAGGACGCTGCTGAATGGACTCACCAGGAACCACCTTGGACTGCTGCTGCTGTGCTGACCTGTGACCTGCCTGGTCACTAGGAGGAACTGCCAACATCTGCATCCCTTATGCTGGCCAGTTCGGCCTGCTAGCTCTGTGCTTCTCCCCTCTGTCGTCTCCAGGGGCAGGGTGCCCTGGCCCCTGACCCCTGCAACTAACCGTAGCACGGGGAGTGCTTCATTTTTCACCTAAAGTGCCTTTCTAGCACTTGTGGGGGGACGTTGTGTGCTTTAGATGAGCGCATTTTGGTGAGGAAGGATCACCGCCGCAACCCGGGCATAGCGCACTGAAGAGCTCCGCCTGTGTGGCCCCTGAGCGCTCCATAAGTCCTTTGCCGGTACCACTTCACCACCGCGACCGGGGATCTGCAGACTTGTTTCCAGGTGCTGTGGGAGGACACCTTGCTGTGCCACTTACACCGCTGTGACTTGGACTCTGCAGGATTGCCTCCAGGTGCTTCGAAGAGCTGTGCATATTTCACTGCCATGACCCAGTCTCTTTTGAAGTCTGAGTGCATCAGACGTGCTGTATCTGGTGCCCCAGGGCGAAGCGTGCCGTGAACAGCACCCCCGGGGCACAAGCAGGCACCCACTTGGGTGCCGCTTCACTGCTGCGGAACAAGCTTCTTCCCTTTCAGCAAAAGCAGGCGATGGGAAGGGGAGCCTCATTGGAGGCTCTCCCTCTGCCCCATCAGAGCCTGAGTTTGGGCTCCCCGAGATCGTGGGCAGGAGGAAGCCTCACCGAAGGCCCCCGCACCGCCAGATCTCTTTCCCTTTCCTCTGTGGTGGGGTTCTCATTCTGCCTTTCCTCCCTATGTCGGAGGGTCTGTAGTGGCCCAGAGGGGGCCCCCCAGAGATCTCAGGCCCAGGAGGTGCCCGTTATAAGAATCAGAGAGGATGCATGCTGCCCCTCTCCCCACACAGCATCGCGAGGAACCCGTTTTTCAAGCAGTGGAGCTCTGGGGGCCCATTATGGATAACGTGTGGCACTGGAAGAGCCCCTCTTCATTAAAACAGTTACTTTTGGGGACATACTCGCTCTATGAGCTTAGTAGGGACATGGGGGGTGTATGTTACCTTCCCATTTTTTTTTATGATGTCACATATATGTGCTTGTGTACCTTTTATGGACATGACATGCTGATATGTGTTTCATGACTTGCCATAGGTTATTATAATGCTCTCATTTTAGGCATTTATTATATTCCATGACAAATGCATTTATTTCTTTACTGTGTTTCCTGAGTACTGCTTAAATTGCAGAATCCTGAGCACTTACATGTTCTAATGTGACAACTGCTTTTTCATGCAGAGTATTAGTAACCTGAGTAACATGCTGACAACTGCTAAGGTAGCAGGGTATTACTGACATATAATGTTTGGTCTAATTAAGTTTTGTGCAATACAGTTTATTTTTACATAGCTCAGTTTTGTGTTTACTTAGTGGTATACATATTGCGTCATGTGTGCTGTGTGTGTTGTGCAAATGCTTTACACACTGCCTCCGGGTTAGGCCTGACTGCTTGTGCCAAGCTACCAAGGGAGTGAGCAGGGGTTAACTTAGATGTAACTCCCTTGCCCTGACTAGAGTGGGTGGGTTCTGTCTGGCTTAGGTGCATACCCTAGCCAACCAGAAACCCCTAACACTTTTCAGTCTACGTATTTCAGGACTCTCATTTATACTTCAATAAAGATTTGGCAAACTGCCAGAATTAGACAACATTGAAGTTCCCTACATGGCATATGCAGATGGCCTTGTCATCCTTAATGGCAATTAGCCAAAGTGCATACTTATAACATCGACAATAATCTACAGGGAAAAGTATTAACAAAACTAAGGACATGGTATTTGGAGCCACAAATCTGAAAAGTAACTGGTCTATAGGACGAAACAGAGTTGAGTTTTCAAATTCTACTCATATTTAGGGCCTGTCATGGACAGAAACCTAAGTTGGAGACCTAAGTCTGAAGATCAGCGCCACAAAGTGTCAGTGCCACAATTAAACCATTTCCAGACAAATATGGAGGGGGCGATTAATAGATGCTAAAATGATATTAGGTCACATCCTCATGTGTAGCTTAATGTGCCAGCCTTCCGCCTTTGAATGTATCAGGAAAAGCTGAAAACCATACTATGGAATTTATTAGAAAGGGACATTATCTTAGGGACTTAGGCCCATATTTATATTTTTTCAGCGTCGCATTTGCGTAATTGTTTGATGCAAAAGTGGCACAAACAAAATATAATTGTATTTTGTAATTTTGCAATGGTTTTGCTTCCAATAATTATGCAAATGCGGTACTAAAAAAGTATATATCAGGTCCAAAGTTGTATTTTGGAAGTTTGTGTTGCTTCCGCATCAAAAAATGATGCAAATGCAGTGCTACAAAAGTATAAATATGGGCATTAATGCTGAAAAGCCAGGTAAGACTTGAGCTAGGACCTATGTCCTTCCACGCACTGTGTACTGTCAATCTAATGAACTACTTCATTGACTGTTGTTTGTCAGATTATAACATTTTAAAAGCTTGCATTAAAAAAGAGCTGGAAAATAAATGTGCTGTGGTGCCATTATCAGAGTACCAAATTATGGAACTTAAGCCAAATACCACAAACCGGCTGTGTTTGAATTACAAAAGATGACTACCGTCTCTCGAAGGCACTCACTGAAACAAGAATTAAGAACAACTTACTGTTTTACAGACGTCGAGGTGTCTATAAAATATAAAAATAATAATTACACTATGGGATCTTACTCTTTGCAGTGCCAAGCATACCCTGCTATTGCCATGAATAAATACAAAGATTTTTATAACTACCTTTAAACCTGTGCCACCATTTGTATAATCTGTAATTTTTGTAAGGTCTCACTGGAGCATATTTTCTGCCTGTCTCTAGCTTAGCTGGATCAACTCAGGAAATGCTTAAACAACTATGGCCCTCATTATGACATTGGCAGTGAATCCCACTTACTGCCACGGTGACTGCCGCAAACATACCGCCGCCGCAACAGATATCCGCTCACCATATTCTGACACACACACACCAATCGGTCACTATTCAGCCAGATACACAAGTCCACCACACCAAAGGTCAGTGAAAAACTGGTGGCATCCAAACCCACACAATTACGCCAACAGAACTACACCCACCACATTATGACCCACGAATCACGATAGCGGACATTCAATGGTGGTAAACCATGGGCGGTACATATCGCCAGGCTCAAAATACACACACTCAAACAAAACATCACCACATTGGAATATCCAAACAACACACACCTGACAACCATACACGCACTACACCCACACACCCACACCAATATAAAACACACACCCACAGTACCCACAACCCTTTACGAATACAAACCATTGGCACAAGGCATAAACCACGACCACAGACAAGTGCAGAGCCACACACCACCATCACCTATATACCACCCACGCACCTTACATCACACACCCCAACACATCACCCTACACACCCTCACCCACACTACTCACACAACACCCATGGCACCACAAAGACACACCCGATTCTCAGTGAAGGAGCTAAGGGTCATGGTAGAGGAAATCATCCAGTTAGAGCCACAGCTATTTGGAGCACAGGTGCAGCAGATATCCATTGCTAGGAAGATAGAGACATGGCAGAGGATCGTGGACAGGGTCAATGCCGTGGGACAGCACCCCAGGACAGCAGATGATATCAGGAAGAGGTGGAACGACCTACGGCGGAAGGTACGTTCCATTGCAGCAAGGCACCAACTCGCTGTACAGAGGACTGGCGGTGGACACCCACCTCCTCCCCCACAAATAACAACATGTGAGGAGCATGTCTTGGCAATCATGCATCCTGAGGGCCTGGTAGGAGTAGAAGGAGGACTGGACTCTGGTAAGTCAACTCTATAATATTATCACCCCCTACCTGCATACCATCACATACCCCCACCCCACCCTGACTCCCATCACTCCACCACCTCCCACACACCCCACCATCACATATCACCCATCCTGATGCCAAGCCCTGCATGCACCACCAATGCAAGGACATCACTCACAGTCCTGAATGGACACCTATCACTGAGGAATGGACACTAGAGAGAATCAGCTAGCCCAGCACATACCAACTCACACAAGTGAAAGCTGCCAGGGCGAATACAACCAAAGAGGGCAACAAACCGGTGCACAATATGAAACACACAGAAACAATAACACTGCATTTACATCCCCACAGGTATCCCAGCCAATGTCAGCAACGAAGAGGTGCCAGCACTATCCAGTCCCCCCACAGAAGAGGCCCACAGTGATGACAGTGACTCGGCTCACCTGGATCTAGATGACCAACCTGGCCCATCAGGGACCTCCGGGCAGTCTGTTACCCAGGCACAGTCTCATACCACTACAGAGCCTCCCACTCAGGAAACACCACCACAGCACCCACCCAGCGTACCCATACCTCTGTCCCCAGGACACGTCAATCAGCAGTGTGTCCACCACTACAGGGATCCCAGGGCACACCTCGTCCCCAAGACAATCAGAGACACAGGACAACAGGGACACTGGAAGGACTGCTGTGCACCAGGGGGAGGGCAGGCCCAGGGAACCGACTGTCCAGGAGGCACTCACTGAGATCCTGGGAGCATACCAACATTCCCAGAATACGCTGGGCCAGATCCTGGGCAAAGGGCCGGAGAACAGGCGGCTGCAGGAGGGACAGTACCAGCGGATCATGCAGGACTTGCAGGCCATTAACACCACCCTGGTCTCCATAGCAGGGGTGCTGGCAGACATGGCCAACATTATGAGGGAGGCAGTCTCACAACAGTGGACCCCTGTCACTAGCCAGACATCTGAAATACCTTCCATCTCCACTGCTGCTAGTGGACAGGAGGCCATGCCACAGGACCAACAGGCCACCAGCACCCCTCCCCCTGTAGAAGGAGAACCACCCCGCAAACATTCCCTGCGATCCAGGCAGAAGCCAGAGACTATTTCCAAAACCCCGCCAGGAAATTAGACTCTCCTGATTGTCACCCTTGTGTCCCACTCTGTCACCCTGTGCACCTTGAACTGCAATTGCTCCCCTTCCTATGTCCCCTTGGACAATGCACCTGTGCTACAAATAGACTGGAACTCTACCCTGTCCTTTCCTCCATCATCACCTCATCCCAATGCACTTGCCCCACTCCTCCTTATCACTTCAATAAATACCCTTTGAACAATACAAGTATGGAGTATGTCAAATGATTTAAGTATGAATTAGTTCAACCAGGTTAAAAAATTGCAATTCAACTGTACAGTAATGTTCACACAGGATAGACCTGTAGTTGGCTGCAGTGATCACACCATGAGCGATAGTGGGGCACCAACATCTGCAAAAAGAGTTGCCTAAGGTTACAATGAGTGGGCATAGAAGTGTGAAATAACAGCCTGCCAGTGACAAAGCAAAACAAAAAAATGTAATTGAAATGTGAAGTAACATTGTCTAACCTGCGTATCATTGGAAGTATTGTCAAATCACTGTAGTTCTGTTGTCCTCATCCTCTGCCTCCTCATCATCACTGTCCACAGGGTCCACTGCTGCCACACTGCCATCTCCAGCCTCCTCCTCCTGCAGAAAAGGCACATGGCATCTCAAGGCAAGGTTCTTGGTCCAGCAGCACAGGTCCTTCCATCTTTTGCGGCAGTGGGTGCTCCGTCTATGGTAGACCCCCAGGGTCTGCACTTTCTTGGCAATGGCACGACAAATACCCTTCTTTTGGTGGGTGCTGACCTGGAGGAAAAGCGAAGTAAGAATAGAATTTACTCCCCCGTCCGTTTCTTCTTACTCATTGGCCACAACTTCCCGCCCTGGCCCAGAAACACATATACTGACCATCCTCACATGCTGGCCTCAGCCCACCCCCCCTCTATCTTTCGTCCACCCCACTCCATACATTTATGTCCCATCTATCATGCTCACAGTGTACTCACCTGTTTGTCTGGAGGACCATAGCGTAGCCTGTACTGGGGGAGGACCCCAGCCAAGAGGTTGTCCAACTCCTCTGCGGTGAAGGCAGGGGCCCTTTCCGCAGACACTGTAGCCACTGTTGTTTCCAGACTCAGGTCACAGCAGCACTTGCAGTGTAGGCCCCCTCCTGGTGAAGGTCAGGTATCAAGTGAGTGAAGAGACAGAAAATGTCGGTTACATCCGCGGCAGTGAGTACCCTCACCGCCGATGTACATCGTCATTGGCTCCTGGAGCCCATAGGGCCCAATGATAACCAATGCTAAATTGCACCGCGGTCTTCGTCTGCCTACCGGGACACTGAACAATGCCAGCGCAGGTACCTCATTTCCCCTTGTCCCTCCTTATAGGTCAGGCAGCCGCCATTTAAGGGGGCCACATGGCAGGGCAACTATCTGCGTCACAGCACTTTTGGCAGGAATATGGACAGATAGCGCCACACACCGATTACATCACAATTGTTCAAAACTCCCTTGTGCAAGGTATATTGTATCTGACCCTCTGCTCACCCTTCTCCTCCATAGGGCACATCCGCTGGGGCAGATGATGAGATGGCGTCATCCTCCGATATACTGACCCCTGGTGGACCTTTTGACAATGGAAGACAGACACATCATTATCACCTACAGACTTGATCGTGCCACAATCCAGGAACTGTGAGCCCAGTTGGAGCCAGACCTGATGTCAGCTATCCGCCATCCCACAGGAATCCCCCTCTAGTGCAGGTCCTGTCAGTACTCCATTTCCTGGCCAGTGGGTCCTTTCAAACAACAGTGGCCGTGCCATCAGGGATGTCACAGCCAATGTTCTCTAATGTGTTGTCCCGAGTGTTGTCTGCCCTGCTGAAACACATGTGCAGCTACATCGTTTTCCCTCAGATGGAGGGTTTGCCCACAGTGAAAGATGACTTCTATGCCCTGGGAAATATCCCCAACATCATTGGTGCCATTGATGGTACACATGTGGCATTTGTCCCACCACGCAGGAATGAACAGGTGTACAGGAACCGCAAAAGCTACCATTCCATGAATGTGCAGATTGTGTGTTTAGCAGACCAGTACATCTCTGATGTGAATGCCAAGTATCCTGGCTCAGTGAATGATGCTTACATTTTGATGAAGAGCAGCATCTCTTATGTGATGGGCCAACTCCAGAGGCACTGTGTGTTGCTAATAGGTGAGCCCAAGGTCCCAACACAGTTTGAATAGGTGTCTGGGTATGGGTGAGTCCCTAAGGGTTGGTGTGTGTCTAACAGTTATCCCTCGATATTTGCAGGTGACTCTGGTTACCCCAACCTGTCATGGCTACTGGTTCCAGTGAGGAATCCCAGGACAAGGGCAGAGGAACGCTACAATGAGGTACATGGGCGAACTAGGAGGATAATAGAGCGGACTTTCGGCCTCTTGAAGGCCAGGTTCCGATGCCTCCATCTGACTGGTGGATCCCTATACTACTCACCGAAGAAGGTGTGCCAGATCATCGTGGCATGCTGTATGTTGCACAACCTGGCTTTGCGACACTAGGTGCCTTTTCTGCAGGAGGATGGCCCTGATGTTGGTCTTGTGGCAGCTGTCGAGCCTGTAGACAGTGAGGAAGAAGATGCAGAAGAAGAAGATATAGACAACCGAAAGAACATCATCATGCAAAACTTCCAGTGAGACACAGGTAAGAGACTGGCACTGCTCCTCTCATATCAGACTACTGTAGGAAATTGGATGATTCTGCCTTTTTACCTCTGTGTATGGACCCTGACAGTTCACTTTGGCTTTCCATTTCACAGATCTTGGTACCACTTTCTGCCTTCTGCTATGTTTACTGCTTCCCAACAACTGTCGAACATTTGTATGTGAAAATGAATAATTACATTGCTATTTGTCAGAAAGGTTGTAATAACACACTTGTGAAAGTACAGACTGACTCCAGATCGTTTTGTGATTCAAGAGTGTTTATTTAAGTGCTATTCAGTGGAGGGGTATGTGGAATGGGCTTGGGTTATGGTGGAGGAATGTCCATGGTGGAGTCCAGTCTATTGGTATCACAGGTGCATAGTCCAAGGGGGCATAGGAGGTGGAGTAATGGCAGTTCAAGGTTGTCAGTGTGACATAGTGGGACAGAAGGGTGACAATCAGGAGAGTCTTATTTCCTGGCTGGGGTCTTGGCAAAGTTGTCTGTCTTGTGCCTAGATCTCAGGGACCGTTTGCAGGGTGGTTCTCCTTCTGCAGGGATGGGATGCTGGTGGCCTGTTGGTCCTGTGGCGGGACCTCCTGTCCACTAGCGCCTGAGGAGGTGGAGGGCTGTTCATCATTCAGGCTAGTGTCAGGGGCTTGGTGGTGTGCCACTGCCTCCCTCATGGTGTTGGCCATGTCTGCCAGCACTCCTGTAATGGTGACTAGGCTGGTGTTAATGGACGTCAAGTCCTCCCTGATCCCCAGGTACGTCCCTCCTGCAGCTGCTGGGTCTCCTGTAACTTGGCCAGTACCATGCCCATGGTCTCCTGGGAATGATGGTATGCTCCCATGATGTTAGAGAGTGCCTCGTGGAGAGTGGGTTCCCTGGTCCCTGTATGGTGGACACACTGCTGATTGACGTGTCCTTGGGACAGAGGGATGGGCCCGCTGGGAGGGTGCTGTAGTGGTGTTTCCTGAGGGGGGAGGTTCAGTGGTGGTTTGTGACTGTAGCAGGGGAATCGACTGTCCTGAGGTCCCTGATGGGCCGCGCTGGTCATTTTGATCCAGGTGTGCAGAGCTGCTGTCGTCACTGTGGGCCTCTTCTGTGGGGGGCTGGATGTGGCTGGCAGCTCCTGTCCGGTGACGTTGGGTAGGGGTCCTGTTGGGGTGTAAATACATAGTTATTGTATCTGTGTGTGCCATCCTGTGCAATGGGTGAGTTACCCTCTACTCCTGTGCTTGCATTATTGGCTTGGCCCTTGTGTGATTAGTGATTTTGTGGCCTGGGTGAGTCTCTCGACTGGACATGCTTTGGTGATGTGTGTCCATGCATTGGTGTTACATGCAGGGCTTGTTATTGTGATGTGTGGGTTGTGATAGTGGGGTATCTGTGGGGTGTTGGGGTGATGGGTGTGAGGGTAGGGGTAGGAGTTTGTGATGGCATGCAGGTAGGGTGTGGGGGATATAATAGTAAAGATATGACTTACCAGAGTCCAGTCCTCCTGCTACTCCTGCGAGGCCATCAGGATGCAGTATTGCCAAGACTTGCTCCTCCCATGTTGTTAGTTGCGGGGGAGGAGGTAGGGGTCCACCGCCAGTCCTCCGTACAGCTACCTGGTGTCTGGATACCACGGAACACACCTTCCCCCGTAGGTCGTTCCACCTCTTCCTGATGTCATCCCGTGTTCTGGGGTGCTGTCCCACTGCGTTGACCATGTCGACAATTCTCCGCCATAGCTCCATCTTCCTTACAATGGAGGTCTGCTGCACCTGAGATCTGAATAGCTGTGGCTCTACCCGGATGATTTCCTCCACCATGACCCTGAGCTCCTCCTCAGAAAACCTGGGGTGTCTTTGAGGTGCCATAATGTTTTGTGGGTGATGTGTGAGGTGATGTTTGTTGTGCTGTGTGATGTTTTGTGTTGCTGTGTGTTCTTTGAGGTGTGTGGATGTTGTATGAGTAATGGTGTTGTGTGTCTGTGGATGCTGGTGTTGTGTTTGCTATTCTCTCTCTCTGTGCTTCTTCTAAAAATGTTGTTGTAAGGGGTTGTGTGTAGTGTGGGTGTGTGATTTATAGTGTTGTGGGTGTAGGGTGTGTATGTGTATCAGGTGTGTGTATTTCTAATTGTCCAATGTGGTTGTGTTTTGTAAATGTGTGTGTATTTTGAGAGCAGCGGTATGTACCACCAATGGTTTACCCCAGTTGAATGACTGCCGCGTTGATTCGTGGGTCGTGATATTGTGTGCGTATTCTTGTTGGCGTGATGGTGTGGGTTTTGCTATCGCCAGTTTATCACTGACCTTTGGTTTGGCGGACTTGTGTCGGTGTCTGTATTGTGGCGGATTATGAGATGTGGGTCATGATACCTGTAGCGGATTTCCACCATGGTATGTTGGCGGCCGTCAGCACAGCGGTAAGCGTGATTTACCGCCAGGGTTGTAATGCGGGCCTATGTCTTGATTGTGGTGCTTCTGGTCATCTAATTCATACCTGCCCCATTCGTCTGTCCAAGCCCTTGGGAAACACCAACTCCCATCCTCTGTGAGAAGGGAGAGGACAGGATGATCCGAGATACCTTCTATTTGTTCCTCCAGAAAAGAAATAACAGCTCTTTTCCTTTTACCCATCACCTTACAATTAGCCAATGGCTGAGAAAAAAGAGCATTAGCCTTGTTGGACTGTGAGGCCAGTGGTATCCACTTAGATGAAACATGGGCTCTGGAAAGGAATATCCCCTGAATACCCAGGGACATACCAGAGTGTCGTAGTTTGGACTGGGTCAGCGTCAAGATGACTGCAGCATCGGTATCAGCGATGGTGGCGATGCCCTCTGGTCGGAATCCCTCTGATTATCTGTCTAAAAGTATGTTGTATTTATACAGATCTACAAGGTCCCCTGACATAAGTGTTATTCATAACAATAGATAACAGGCATGCTTGGGACGGCAATTAATATCAACAATCCCTCGAAAGTATAGAGAGGGAGATCCCTAAGTGTGAATGCCTACTGTATGTTTGTCTTTCGTGCTTGATCTTGACGCCTTGGCGCAGTGACACCGATAATAGAACCCATAACAAGTGGCCTAACTATAAACAAGGCCGCCATTTTAAAGGAAATAAGTAATTAAATGGACTAAGACAGAGCAAGCTAAGTAGGTTAAAAGTCACTGGGTGACGGGGGCACGAGTTTACAAGCCTACGGCTAAGCTAACTCCTGTTATCCCGTTAAAACAAACTAGGATTCACTACACCCTCCCCATTGCCGTAACAGGTATGATGAAGGTAAAGAAACCCAATTGCTAAAAAGCTGCTACTGAACTAAAAGCCAAAAAAAAAACTTTATGACAAAAAAATAAATGCTGTGTGTTTAAAATTCGTTTAAAAAATATTCAGAGATGTTAATATCAACCATGACAAGTATAGCAAACTTTCAGTATAATCGCTACTTCTTAGAACCGGGAACTGGCAAGCAAATTCATCAAATTATGTGCTATATGCAGGATCTTGAAGAATGTCATCGAAGTCACCATTCAAGGATCTCAAAAATGAGTCAACATCCTCTGAAGTGAAATTGAGAGCTGGACGGACAAACGGATCCACAGAGCAGAAGTGAGCCATGGTCATCGGTGTATCGACACTCGCTGCAGTGTCCTCATCCATGTTAGATCGTATAACAGAAGGCTCATAGGTGGCCTCGCGGAGCAACCGCAGTCTCAAGGGGCATGACCGTGTATGAACCCTCATCGGGGACATCAGCAGTTCGTGGTCCACAGGAGATGTCGGCGCAACAGCAAGACAGACCATAGGCAGATGTTCAAAGAGACACCATATGCAGCGGAACACTGGTTGTACGCACCACAGTAGAGGCCGGAATGACAATGACCAGTCAAATTCCAGTTCCACCAGCAAAGGTGTACCGAAGATCCGAACCATGCGTTCACGGCACAGCGTTGTTGATGGGAGCGGCTCCATTGCTCTGTGTCGCAGGAAAAAAACAACCACCGCGAATCAGAAAAAATAGCAGTAGTAGTCCGCCAATTACAGCCAAAATAATCGGAAAGCCACCAAACACACTGGAAAAGAGAGAATGGATGGCTGATGGGATGACTCCGAAGACAGTCTGGAGGATGAACACGAAACCAGACCCGACAGCCTTAAAGAAATGAACAATCCCAGTTGTGCTTGAAGCATTGAATATTCTGGATACCAACTCTCTAAAGTGTTTTGGGAAATCGGTATTTAAAAGGGATTGTATCTCGGCTGATGATCTCGCAATCTGGAGAGCATACGTCTCTTTTGCAGATGTCAAGGCGACCTGTTTTTGAAACAATAGCGCCTTCAGTCTACTCAACTTGTCATAGTTCACATTAATAGTATCAATGTGGGGCCACATTTCAGATACTTGTATCTCTCGCGTGGGGGGAAACAAAACATGGCCACAACACGTAACGACCTTCGAGACTGAGATTGCGTAGGCAATTCCAGGTCGCAAGCCGCAACAGCTGTCATCGCTTAGAAGAACATAACTCCCATTAGAAAGTACATGAAACACTGAACGAATCAAGGGGATGGGAGTACCCTTCAGAAAACAAGCCAAATTCGCGACCACTTGCAAAGGCCGTGAAGAGACACCTGTTTGCATATCATGGAATGACGAACAGTAGTCTCACATTCACTTCTGCTAAGAAAGACCTCCTGTTCGCCGTTCAGACATCGATACTCAAAGGGCAACTCCCACTCTTCCTTAATAAAGCTATCTCCTAGCCATTCATATCGTCCCACTGCAAGATGTTTCAGGCAGCTTGAGAAACGAAACGTTGAAAACGGTAAATTAATAATGCTGTGTAAGAGCCAGATAGTTGAAGGACTCTCTGCTACTGTGAAGGGCAACTTATCTAATTTTTCAACTTGAAGCAAGGTGAAACGAGCCTCCCTTTTAGCCATTGTCTCTTGTTCCCTGGAAAAATTAAAAGCAGCGAATAGTTCACTCCCATTAATATATTTCCATGGAACGTGGCCACTTCTCAGCGTCTGCAATGCCCAACTCAGCTGCATGATGGAACGCAGCTGTGTTTGCCCATGATATAACCGGGACAAATCAGTCTGAGTGATATCAATAGCAGATGACAATATATTCGACAGTGAATAAATCCTGTTGGATAGCGTGTTCATGCCATTGTCGACAACAGCCAATGTTTTTTCCAAATTTTCCTTATCAAGTTGCCGTAAACGTGCAGCAGCCTCAATTTGAGAAAGTTTCCAAATTTCATTATACATAGCATATAAAAACCGTTTCGAGCGTTGTTTCCTAGGACCTAATAGGAAATCTTGTAACTCTATACTGTCAGAAAGAGTGTTCAGGTGTTGTTTTACCGCTGTTAAAGTGTTCGTCTGTACCCATTGCTGGCACAGCTTACCCACACTGTATGTTGTAATTATACCAGTATGTTGACCTGATAGAAAGCGAGGGTCTGGCCTATGAATGGAAAAACCCCTTGAAGAGTCCAAAAAATGCCTCTGACATTCATCAGTGTCGGTGGGCCATACCAACCATCCCCCGGGACGGGAAAGTGAAGAATTATAAGCACCAGCCTTAACCAATGCATCTAGCCTGTCATCTGAAACATTAAGAAAGTGTTGCCAATCTCTAAATTTTGTCGGTGTAGGAATATTGGGCGTGTTTAGATCTTTAATCTTTGCTAACCCCAGACATGATGTCTGCTCAACAGTGTCATTCAAAAAAATCATTTGCACAGGAATTAAGCAAACTTGAAACAAAGCCTCCCTACCCTGTATTTGCCAATCTTGTGTTCCCCATACACTCTTCAAATCGATAGTGTTCTTCCAATATTCATAACCTTCAATCGAGAGTCGGGAAACAAAGGGATCTGAATAAATCAGTTTCGTATCTGTTAGCAAGAGTTTTCTAAATTGTGTTGTAGGTAATTTAAAATAATATGATTCAGCTTTCTTCGTAACATGCCCAGAAAAGTATGTGAATTTGTCACTGTAATACTTTGAACTCCCCATCCGTGGTGTTGAACAGTGTTCCCATTGTGTGTAGTTAAAGAGAGGCCTATATCTAGTTGCACGGTGCAGGTAGTGATGTCCCCAATTATTATAGCAGAACATTTCACCATAATTCATTGTATAATCATATACATCATCACTTCCAAAAGCGGAGTAGTCCTTCATTTCAGTTAGCATGGAATCAACTGTTTGGACATCCCAATCATCAGAGACAACATTAGGTGTAATAACATCAGACATTGAAATCTTGAACACGTATGGTATTTGAATTATCTCTGTAGGCCCGTATATATCGAACGGAACTTTGTCCCAAACAATCCCATCAGGAATTGGAATAGCTGTAATATTGACAGGGTGCAAATCACGTCGGACCTTATGTGATGAATGATGTGGTGTTAAAATTACATCAATAGGCTCCACTGAGGAGCGATCAGCAATATAATGACCATTAATTAGTAAAAAGAAAACAGTCACAAAACCAATCCATAAAAATAATGCAATAAATGTCAAACAGAACCAGAGATAGTTCCATGGATATATCAAATAGTTCTTCTTAAGCCATCAATAGAATTTGCTACCTCTGGAAAGTTTGTCAGTTTCAGTTGAGGATGACTCTGAAGAAAAATCATCAATGTCTACAAAATAGCCAGAGGAATTTTCCGCAAACACAGGACCCATCGAATTCACATCCACTGCTCGTGGAAGTTCTTGATAGACGACGTTACCAGTCGTGGAAGTGTTCGTGTAAAATACAGCCAAATCCTGTAGCGGGGTGTTCTCCGAAGTTGTTACTGGAGCCAACAAAAGTTCATTTTCCGCCCTCCCCATGGTTGAGGAAGTGTCTGGAACAGCAGCTGACATAGTTTCATAGTCAGTAGTAGCGATGGTCATCCTACTATGTAGAGGGATGTCCTGTTGGGTAGTGAGAGGGGATCGGGAACTACCCAAGGGACCTCCTGGTCTACTGTGAAGAATCGGCCACATGGTGTAATTTGATGTCATCAATGGAGATGAATCTGTTTGATTTGGAACCAGACAACGGTGGAAGGATGACAGTCCTGGTGCCTTTTATCCCCAAGACCGGTACAGGTGCTCTGTATGCTGGACCAAACTCTTTTTTCACAGCGATCTTCTCACGAACCAGATCCCCAATGTTAGGAATCCAGCCAGTCGAAGTTTTCGCCAAATCCCTTATTCCCAAGGTGGCAGCACTTGCAGATGATTTAACATCACGGAATTGTTGAAGCTCCTGTAAAACAGTGAGACGTTCTTTTATGTCAAATGGTGTTTCTGCTGCCACCATACCAGGGGCATCAAGATCGGGGACATACATAGTTGTCCCAAAGAGAACCTCATATGGAGACTTTCCCCCCAAGGACCGTCTTGGCAGATTATTCAGTGCTCTCTGGACCCCATATAGGTGATGTAACCAACTGCGGCCTGAACCTAATACTCGAGCTGTTAAGGACTGCTTTAGATCACGATTCCGCCTCTCCACGACCGAATTTCCCTCGGGATGGTATGGTGAGGAGTAATGGAGTTCAACACCCATCGTGCTCATGGTGTCCCTGAAAGCCTTAGAGGCAAATGCAAGGCCCTGGTCCGAATGGAATGCTGCAACCGCATATGTACCGATAAAGATCAGCAAATCTTTTATAACAGTCCGGGCGTCAGCCGACCGCTGTGGCCATACCCACAGGAATCTAGAACAGGAATCTACAGCCACTAAAATGTATTTGTATGCACCATCAGGTTGCAAAGGACCACAATGGTCCAGGTACACACAATGGAGTGGCTTGTCTGACACTAAGAGAGACGTCTGCGGAGGGCGTCTGATATTGGAGCCCTTAATCTGCTGACAAATGTCACAGCAAAGGACATACTGTTTAGTCCGTCTTCATAGACCAGGCCACCAGTACCGTTGTTGTAGAATGGTGATAGTGGCCTGTATACCAGCATGTGCAGAAGCAACACCCTCATGTGCAGCTGTAATGAGCTCCAAGCTTTGGTATTCATTTGGGATCACTCGATCACCAACATCAGGAATTGTTGCAAAAGCAACATTCTGTGCACTGATATGATAGGTATAGTTCGTAGGGTATCCTTTCGGAAGTGTCCTGCCTGCAGCCGAGGCTTTAACGGCAATCAGTATTTCATTATCCAACCTCGTCCGAGAACGAGTCACTGCAGCCACAGAAGCCGTAGCTACTGATGCTTTGGCTGCTTCGTCAGCCAATGTATTACCGGCAACATGTATTCCTACACGTTGGTGCCCTAATGTATGAACTACATGGACACATGGCAGCTTATCCTTAAGATCAGCCACCCTTTCCCACAACATTTTGTGTTTAATTGTGTTCCCTCTAAACCCGTTCAGTTTCCAATGATTGAGGTATTCATTGTATGACTGGACGCAGTAATACGAATCACAGACAATCAAAGTCTGTGTTCCTGGCTCTGAATGTTCAAGCGCTAGAAGAAGAGCCTTAAGCTCGGCCAACTGGGCTGTGCAGTCCCCTAAGGTCTGAGTGTAGGTATTATGAGGATGGAAAACTCTGTCTTCCATTACCCCGCACACGGCTGCGCAAGCTGCCGGGTATTGATGTTTAGTACCCACAGCCGGTTGTGCCGATCCGTCAGTATAAATGATTGTATCATAACTGTCTATTGGCAATATGTGTAGGGGAGCGGGGTACTCCTGTTCATACTGGAGAAATTTTTGTGTCTGAAGTCTTGGGTCAAACACATAATCAACATCAGTGGCGGTCAGAGACGTTGCCCATTGAATCCAGCGTGGATGTAATGCCTTAGCGTTTGGAACGCTCGCTTTAGTGACAGCCTCAAAGGCCGGAACCGGGGAGACAACAATAATGCGTTTCCCCTGTGCAAGCGGTCTCTCCTTTATGACGGCCATCTGAACTGCTGTCAGAATTATTTCAGTAGGAGCAAATTGTTTCCCTGCATTGGAGTAAATATGTGATTTGTATGCTATCGGCATCGTGTCACCCTCATTAAAGGTGACATAGGTAAATCCTAGGGCACCAGCTATTATTCTGATGACCAAATTAGTTTTATTGTCCCGTGTGTACAAGTGTCTAGCTTCCAGCATGTCTCGTTGTATGTCCCTAAGGATGTGTGTGTGTTCAATTGTCCATCGCTTGCTAGAATAATTGGGCTGAATTAAGTCATATAGTGGCTTGACGCGTTCAGCATAATCTGGAATGTATGTTCTGCCAAAATTAAAGAAACCCAGTAATGACTGTAATTTCTTAAGCGTGTTCGGAGGCTGAAGCTGAGCACACTTCTCTAGGAAGTGCGGTGCCAGGCTCTTCCCCTCGTTTGATAGCTCATATCCTAGGAACAATACACTAAGAAAGGCAATCTTGCTTTTCTTAAAATTAAATTTATGTCCGTAGGCAGCAAATCCCAGAATTATCCGATCGACCCTTGCAAGATGAATGTCAAGGGTGTCATCAGTGAGATAAATATCATCCACATAGGATAATGCCTCGGAATCAAGCTTGTGCAGGATTGATGTGACACGGGCCGAAAACAGTCCTGGGCTGTTTTTATAACCTTGGGGTAAACGACAAAAGCGTTTCTGAGAACCAAAGGAAAATGCACTTAGGTCTCTACTTTCATGTGCTAAATTCTGGCAGAAAAAAACATTAGATATATCCAATGTAGTTTTGTATTTTTTACGCACTATATTATTAATCAGCACTGTGCTGTGTGAATTTTGTGTAGCATAAGTGCGTGCATGACTATTCAAGTTCCTATAATCAACCACTATTCTATAGGAATGATCAGGTTTCGCAACGGGAAATAGCGGATTAATCATTGCCGATGTACAGTGCTCAATTACTCCCTGGTATTCAAGTTGTGACAGTATCTCCGTCACTGGAGCTTTTGCTTTATGTTTAACAGGGTATTGTGGCTGCGGGTGTGGTGTGGACCGAACGGGAATAACATGACAAGGAGAGTCCTTGTCCCAATCTACATGATTACGGTATAATGCAGGTGCCTGCGCTAAAGCCCATTCAGCAGCATAGGCTTGTTTGTCTGCCTCCGTAACAAGATCGGAGAAAGAAGGCAAAATTACATCTTCCCCATGTGGGTGCTTGTGGACATGTTCAGGTGGCCAGTCTCTCTCGACCAACAGGATATCACTAGTAATTTCATCCCAGAATATTACACTAATAATGCGTTCCACGTCTCCCTCTATCTGAAGTGTTAAATCATAAACACAATCGGGTGGGAGAACGCGGCCATCCGCCGTCTCAACTGCGATGTAATCGCTAGTTGCTGTCGCATCCAGATGATCTTTCAGACTCTGGCGACATATCGTGACCTCTGCCGCGCTGTCCAACAGAGTCACTGCCCACCTCTTGTTCCTCAACAGTGTTCTCAATACTACTGGCATTTTTAACGGTCAGTGCTGCCACTTTCTTCTTTTTAAATTGTGGCTTTTGCTGAGGAGTCTTTTCTTCTTTTTTAATGGTAGACTTCGGCGAGTCTTTCTTTTCTTTCACGTATTCCGGACGTCGATCTTGACGGCCCCCTCTCTCGCTACGTTTATCCGGTGCGTCCTGAAAGGAACGAGAAGGACGTGAATCAGTATATCTGTCTGGAGTTCTAATGTTATCCCTATTCCTGAGATTATACCTCCTTTCGGAGTACTCCGGATGTGGAGAATCAGCTCTTTTATTTCTCCTATCTTTGAAATCTTTTTGTTTGTCCCAGCGCTTTTTAGAGCCCTCTTGTGTTTGCTTTGTACCTTCCTTGTGGGTGGTTCTCGGTATGTCCAATTTTTTAGGTTTGGCTCCCAGCCCATCCCGTCCTATACTAGTATAGGTATGAGATATTATTTTTGGTAGCTGTCTCTCCTGTTCCACATGTGGAGTTTCCCGGAGACGCTGGCGTATCGCCAGTGCCACTGCTTCCCCTTTAATATTACTTAATATTATCGAGGAGACAGCGTCAAAGTTACGCATCAATTTCAACCCCAGATCCAGGGCCAGTGCGGCCCCATGTTCATTTTTTATATTTGTTTTAACACTTCCGGTAAATTGGCAAGTGTAGGGGTACCATGTGTGGTAGTATAAACGGCAGCGAAGACTGTACCCCATGTGGCACATTCATCCACCGAGGGAACCATCCCAAACGGCAAGCACATAGTGAGCAATCTATGTTTTTCCTGTGGCCCCGTATGGGGGAACACAGCTTCCAGCTGATTTGTTTTCTGGGCAATCCAGAACAGTATTTTTTCTCGACCCGAGGGCACTTTACCCATAATGGTATGCACTGTTTGTGGATTAATCCCAGTAGCCAATTGATATCCACCAGCTACTGTCGGTGCTGGACGCGCTGGTGTAGTGTTCAATGTTCGCATTACGAACTGGACCAATCGTCTATATAATGCCACTAATTCATTATATAATATTCTTAAATCTACAATCGGCATAGTCTGTATGCCTGGGTGAGGTGTATATGTGGCAAACATGGGCCATGTAGGCCCTTCATTACTTAAAGGACCTAGCCTCACCCGTCGTAGTACATGTGGTAGGGCGCCTTCAAACCAGTTTTGATGCTCTTGATATGTGAGCGATATTTCATGATACTTGTATGCTTCGTATCTTACGGGTACGTCCGCAATGTCATATGTGTGAAATGTGTGCATCCGTTGGTCAGCCTCAGGAAAGGCAACCCAACAGTAAAATGTTTCTGTTTGGTAGGCTTCACTCGCTTCTATAATCAGAGTAACATCCCCGCCCTCTTCCGTAAGGCCATGCGCTAATAAATGTTGTGTAAGTGCATGTCTAGTATTTGCAGGAATGTCTATGGTATTAGCCATATTTGGTTTAGAGAAACGGAACACCAAAATAGGGGAAGTTTTTCCTTTTGTGAGTTGGAGCTCGAACAACCTACAGCCTAATTAGGTGTTACCTGTTTGGCTGAGGAGGATTCGCCCAAAGACCACGGACGTCTCCGTATAATGGTACTGAGGGTACCTTTTGTCTGTGAGACAGTGATAGTCAGGGTATCCGTAAATTAGTGACTAAACACCATCGTTGGTGGCGCCATGTCGTAGTTTGGACTCTTGCTCTGAGCAAGACTGCGGGTCTCAGGATGACAGTACTTTTGTTTGTAGGTGACTAAGTTTCTTCCTACAACTAGTTGTAACTGTTGTCCAAACCTTACCGGCTTACTAGCAGTACCTCACCAGAAACACAATAGTAAAAGGTGAATTGTAGCAGTCGCTTACGCATGGACTCAAAATAAGATATCTCAGGGTTGTCGTGGTTAAACGGAAATTACCCTTTTCTCACAGATTTATTATGTCTCATACAAACAAAGGCAATAACACAGATGCAGTGAAGTTATAATAGTTTTTATTCAACATAACTGCAATTTGTGATAAGTTGCATGAACTGCAATGATTAGGATAATGAATATACCAAGCAACAGTATTGTGAAGAGGAGAGTCATTGTTATAAAGACCCCCACCATTATGCAATATATGAAAGAAATATATGTATATGTAAAAAATGGAATAAACCCTAATACCCTAAGGAGAGTAGGTCTAACCTCCTACCTAAAAAAAGGAGAGCTGGGTTTGTTAAACCTAATCTGCCAAAGCCGTGTCCATGAGAGGAGCCCCCAACCCTTGTTACCTTGGAATGAGGTCTCTATCTCAGACTCCGCAGGGACACGAAGACTGGGTCAGCATCAAGATGACTGCAGCATCGGTATCAGCGATGGTGGTGATGCCCTCTGGTCGGAATCCCTCTGATTATCTGTCTAAAAGTGTGTTGTATTTATACAGATCTACAAGGTCCCCTGACATAAGTGTTATTCATAACAATAGATAACAGGCATGCTTGGGACAGCAATTAATATCAACAATCCCTCGAAAGTATAGAGAGGGAAAATCCCTAAGTGTGAATGCCTACTGTATGTTTGTCTTTCGTGCTTGATCTTGACGCCTTGGTGCAGTGACACCGATAATAGAACCCGTAACAAGTGGCCTAACTATAAACAAGGCCGCCATTTTAAAGGAAATAAATAATTAAATGGACTAAGACAGAGCAAGCTAAGTAGGTTAAAAGTCACTGGGTGACCTGGGCACGAGTTTACAAGCCTACGGCTAAGCTAACTCCTGTTATCCCGTTAAAACAAACTAGGATTCACTACATATGGTAGATGGTTCCCTCCTAGCTTCTGGACCTGTCATTAATACCCTTCCTACCTTGTGTTTACATTTCGGGAAACATCAGAAATATATCTCTTTCAATCTGACATCTTCACCAAATCACATAATGATTCTGGGTATTCCATGGCTAACCCAGCACAACCCCTATATTAACTGGGAAACCAGAACCATTTCACTTTCTTCCCAATTCTGTCAACAGCACTATTATTTATCAGGAACTTATTGGTCCCCGAAGTACATATTAATAACACCACCTAAAGTAGGTTGTTCTATTAACTTCCTCCAAGGAGTACCCAGTCATTACCTGGAATATGCAGACGTATTCCAGAAACCTGAAAAACCTGTACTACCACCTTATAAAGAATATGATTGTGCCATCCCTTTGGAACCTGATGCCGTAGTCCCCTTTGGGAGAATGTGTTCTCTTACTGAGGATGAGAAAAAGATCCTCAAAGAATATCTAGAGGAGAACATTCAGAGTGGTCTGATTGCCCCTTCCTCTTCACCCACAGGGGCTCCCATCTTTTTCGTACCGAAGAAGACAAAGGATTTACGTCCTTGTATAGACTTTCGCAGCTTTAATAAGATCACTACCAAAGACCGCTATCCTCTGCCCCTCATTAAAGATATTTTAGAAGCCGTCAGAGGAGCAAAGAAAGTCACCAAATTAGATATTTGGGGAGCCTACCATCTTTTAAGGATAAAGAGGGTAACAAATGGAAGACTGCCTTCAGAACTCCCTTTGGCTATTATGAGTATCGGGTAATGCCCTTTGGACTAACCAACGCTCCCTCCATATTTCAGAGACTTATGGACGCTATCTTTTCTGACATTTTACACCAAACAGTGGTTGTCTATTTGGATGATATTCTAATATTCTCCACTCACCCAGAACATCACACTAAACATGTACTCCAAGTACTAGAAAGACTTAGGCAACATCATCTATTCTGCAAACCAAAAAAATTTGAATTTGACCAGACTGAAGTGAAATACTTGGGGTATCATATCAACCAAGTAGGTATTGCTATGGCCTTAGATAAGGTCCAAGCGATTCTGTATTGGCCACCCCCCTCTTCCATCAAAGAAAACCAGTGTTTTCTAGGATTGTCCAATTTCTATCACAAATTCATAGCTGACTTCTCCCAGCAAACCAGTCATATCACGCAAACTCTTGAGAAAGAAAATCTACGGAAAGGTTTCTGTTGGACCAAAGATGCGGAAACCGCATCCCAAGCATTAAATCATGCCTTCACTCAAGCTCCCATTTTACGGCATGTGGATACCACCAAACAGTTCATTGTTGTCACAGATGCCTTGGAAAAGGCAATAAGGGCCGCCTTACTGCAAATTCAAAGTGATGATGGGTTAGAACACCCCGTATTTTACCTTTCCCACATTCTGTCTGACTCGGAACACAATTACTTGATTTTAGAACAAGAACTGCTCGGCTTGAAGACAGCCTGCATGGAATCGAGACAATTTCTTATGGGATCTAAAGAACCCTTTGAGGCGAGAACAGATCACCTGAATTTGCAGTGTTTAAAAAACTTCCAATGCCAAAATAGTCGTCAATACGACTTCTATGTAACTTACATCCCTGGTTCCCAAAATATTTTGGCAGATGCCCTGTCACAACACTATCCTGAATGTAGTGATTCTACTACACAAACCTTAATTGAGGCTGATAGAATCACCAGATTAGTACAATCCTTTCTTGATAAAGTCAAATCTGAGTATTCAAACCTCGATCAAACTGAAATGAATAATTTACGTCCACATTTATGTAAAGATAAGGAATACTATTATCACAAGAAAGCATTGTTCCTGCCTACTAAAACAGTCCAAACTGAGGCCCTATGAATGTGCCACGATTCCCCAGTTGCAGGTCATTGTGGTATTAAAGCCACCCAAGATCTCCTACTTCGCTCTTTCTGGTGGCCCACACTTAAAACAGACACTGAAAGCTATGTGAGTTCTTGTCCCATCTGTGCAAAAGCAAAGATACTTCGTAATAGACCAGCATGTTTGCTCAGTCCTTTACCTGTTCCAGTGGCTGTGTGGCATACTGTATCCACTGACTTCATGTGTTCTCTTCCTCCCTCAGCTGGGAATCGAGTGATGATAATGACAATCGACTCATTAACTAAATTGGCACATTTCACAGCATTAAAGAAACTACCCACTGCGAAAGAACTAAGTCAAATCTTTATTCAGGAGATCCTTTGGCTTCATGGCCTCCCTCAGGTCATCGTCTCGGACTGTGGTTCCCAATACATCTCACGCTTTTGGAAACAATTCTGTAAAACACTCAAAAGAGACGTGGCTCTCTCATTTGGTTTCCATCCCCAAACAAATGGACAGACAGAACACCTAATCCAAGGTCTTGAACAATATCTATGTAGTTTTTGCAATACTACTCAAAGTAATTGGTCTATGTACTTACCACTTGCCGAATTCTCGTATAACAATGCAGTGCATAGTGCCTCAAAGGTCTCTCCATTTTATTGCTCTTATGGTTTCCATCCTAAGGTCTTTCCTGTTACTCTCAGAGAATCATATACACTCCCTGCCATCACAACATTTGTTCGGCAACTACACGGTTCCAATGTGTTATACATTCTAATCTTCAAGCCACTAAGATACGCATGAAAAGGATGGATGATAAAAGATGTTGTGATGCCCTGTCTTATCAAATCAATGATGAAGTCTGTCTTTCTTATAAATTCTTACCTCTCCGATTGTCCCAAAACAAATTGAAACCCCAGTATTATGGACCATTTCTGATCCTTTAAAAGATCAATCCCGTTTCAGTTCGTCTTCGTTTGCCTCGGACTTGGAAAATACATCATGTGTTTCATGTGTCTCAGCTAAATCCCTAAGTTCCTGATCCTTTTCACAGACAATTCTCCGGTCCTCTTCCTCAATTGGTTGATGACGTGCCTGAATATGAGGTCCAGGAGATTTTGTGACTCTCGTTTCTTCCATGGACGTCTCCAATTTCTCATCCATTGGAGGGGCTGTCCTATGAGTGAATGCTCCTGGGAGGACTCCTCTTTGGTACATGCCCCTCTTCTCATCCGTCACTTTTTCCGTCTTTTCCCACACAAACCTGGGGCCTCGGGGGACCTACTGTCATGCAGTGGAGGCCCGTGGCATCTCCCGCTTGGGCTGCAGTGCGGGCTGTGGTCTGTTTCCCAGATCGCAGGGCTCGCTGCGGCCCTTTTTTCCTGCGGCACTCTGTTTCCTTTACCGCTGTGGGACACCATGCCCGGGATTGGGCATCGGTCCACGCTGCATATAATGCACGGCGCAGGTGTTGTTGCGGGGTGCCCACGCCCCCCCTCGGTCCTTATTCTTACCTTGTACCCCATTCTAGGGCCTTCTTCTTTTTCCTTCTTCTTCCTGGAGGAGCCATGATTTCCCTTTCTCAGCATACCATTCTCCTTCACCTTTCCTGCATGCATCTGTTCCCCTTACCACAATAGTGTCTTTTTCCTATCTTGTTCTATAGCCCCTTTCCCAGTGCTTAATTTGTGCTTGTTGTTTCCGGTGCTGAGCACCAGCACTTATTTGTGAGGGCCTGGGGTTATTCTTATGCCTCAAGCATTTGCTGCGAGCAAAAGACACATATGGGAAAGACGGAAGAAGGAAAAACTAAAAAGCGTCATAAAGGGAGAAAGTAGAAAGTTGCAGGATGGGCTAAAGGGGCAGGGGTGGCCGTAAATGGATTGAAGAGGCCCGAGATGGCTTCAGGATTATGCTGTCTCAGTATTCAGTGCTAGTAGATTTAATTACAGCAGCCTTGTGTTTAAGAGAAGGGCTTTGAGCACCGGCACCTCTTTATTTACAAATTAAGCACTGCTCTTTCTCAATCCAAGATGGAAATCCTACTTCTTCCTGCATGTCACTTCCTGTCAAGGGGTATATAAGGGGATAGATTCTTCTTCTCTTTGTGCTGCAACACTTCTTCTCTGGTGGTCACGCTCCTTCTGGTCTTTTCTTGGACTCCAGTTTTTGCTGCTGTTTTTTCCTCTGCCTTTCCAGTGATTTCCCAGGCATCGAAGTTCTGATTCTTTGTGTCCTCTTTTCTGTTCCAGGGAGTTCCTGTCTAGAGGTCTTTTCCCTTCAGGGTTTTTCCTCTAGGACTAATTCTGGAGGGCACGGACTGTGGTGCCGTACTACTATCAGCAGCACCGTGGCTACCGGAAGGGGTCGTCCCTACCTCGGCCAGAGTAGGACTTGCAAGAACCGAGGGCGCACACCATCCCCATCTGAACTGGGCAGTGTCCCTTTGTGTACATTTGTACATATCTGTTTCACATTCAATTCAATTTTTTTATTAGCTGTTGATATTAACACATTCACCTTCATGCATTCCTGTTGGCCTTGCACTTTTTGTTGGCAGCTGGTTGTGTGTATGGTATGTGTGTGTCAAGTGTGTGTGGTACGTGTGTGTGTCACTCTCCTTTTCCTCCCTCCCTCCCTTATGTGCAAGACAGCTGTACTCACCGTGATCGTCTTCATCGGCGTTGGTGTTCCAGGTGGAGCATAACGTAGAAGATCACTGGAAATAAATACAGTTTGGGTTGCATGGCGGAAGTGTTCTTCCCTGTGTCTCCGATGGTGAGTCTTTTCTCTTCAGTGATGTGTTTCCGCCAGGCTTTTGATGGCATTGGTACCGCGACCCGGAAAACTTGGCGGTGTGCTGTGCCATAATATGGTAGGCGGTACTTTGTCTCCCGCCTGGCTCTTGATAGCAACCGCCGGCGTGCGTGGTGTTTCCGCCCTGGCAGATGGTGTGGTACATTGGCTGTCTATGGGAGTTCTCACCACCATGGTCATAATTTTATCACTCACCGCCAGGGTCATAATAAGGGCCTTATTCTTTTGAAAATTCATAACTTGATTTGTTTATGTTGGATTTTTGTCATTTTGGTCTTGTTTTGTTTAGATAAATACTCCCTATTCTTCTAAACCAGTGTTGTGCCCTCATTCCAACCCTGGCGGTTGGTTTTAAAGCGGTTGTAATACCGCCAACAGGCTGGTGGTAACAAAAATGGAATCACAACCACAGCAGAAACCGCCAACACATACAGCCACTTTAACACTCCGACCGCCACAGCGGTAGCAATAAACACCACGGCGGAAACCGCCAACAGACAGACGGAAGACAATGTACTGCCCACCCCATTACAACCCGACCATCCTACAGCTTTTCCGGGGCAGTACCAACGCCATAAAAAGTACAGCAGAAACAGTACTTGGAAGGGAAACCACTCACCTCTCGACACCCAAGGAAGAACCAGGACGCCATGGAGCCTGAACTACAGGTGTTACCCATGCTGGTGTATCTTCTCATCTACTAGGAGTACCAACGGCAGCGGCGATGACCACGTGAGTACTGCACCTAGCACACAGGGGAGCTGGGAGAAATAAAAGAGGGACACACATACGCAACTCGCAACACCCCTACCCCCATCCTCACTCCCAACACTTTACACACAAACACATGCAACAACATTACATATACACCCTTAACCCTCTGGAAGAGTGCAAGGACAAAAATAATGGAGTCAAATGAGTGTTATATTAGAAATAGTCAGATAAACGTTATAATTTCGAAAACAGTATTTACAAAATATACAATATGTACAAAAGGCGGTACTTCACTCCTGCCTCAATATGGAGAGAACACTGCAGGGACATCAGGTGAAAAACACACAGGCACCTCAGGGGGACAGGTAAGGGGGGGCACCTCAGCCACAAGATGGGACAACACCACTGCTCCTGTAGGGTGCTCCAAGCCCACCCACAGCGATGTCCTGGGGAGTGCAAAGCGACAGTATCTCAAGTCTCTCAAGTGGGTGGTTTTCCCACTGCCTGGTCCTGGAGAGTGCAAAGCCACAGTCTCTCTTGTGACAATTTCTCGAAACAAAGTACTTGTCACTTTATTTTATTTTGTACACTCTATTCAGCTCCTAGGGAAACCTTTTTATTACCTATTTTGCGTAATTTGCACACTTTTTCTTATAAAGAAGGATTGATTGGCATTCAAAGCCTCTCGTCCAAACAAATATGCAACTGCATTTTAAGCTTTATCAAATCTGCTATTACCATTAGGAATCGATATGAATTAGTAATGTGATTATAAATGGAATCTAAATATTGTGTTATTGTTGTATATGATTTTATAAGTATTTATTATCTTATATTTAGTAGGTTCAAGTGGTACGTTTAGATTCCATAGACCTGCAGATTGAAGAGTCTTGCTTTTTGAAATATTCAATAAGCATTGTATTTTATGACGATTTGTATGTATGCATGTGTACTTTTATGGCAACACGCCGAATAAAGTTATTTTGACTGACTGACTGACATAGGACAAGTCCACACTTCACTCCTGCCTCAATATGGAGAGAACACTGCAGGGACATCAGGTCAAAAACACACAGGCACCTCAGCCACAAGATGGGACAACACCAGTGCTCCCGGAGGGTGCTCCATGCCCACCCACAGCGATGTCCTGGGGAGTGCAAAGCGACAGTATCTCAAGTCTCTCAAGTGGGTGGTTTTCCCACTGTCTGGTACTGGACAGTGCAAAGCCACAGTCTCTCAAGTCTCTCAAGTGGGTGGTTTGTCCACTGCCTGGTCCTGGGGAGTGCAAGGCCACGGTCTCTCAAGTGGGTGGTTTGCCCACTGCCTGGTCCTGGGGAGTGCAAAGTCACAGTGTTTCAAGTCTCTCAAGTGGGTGGTTTGCCCACTTCTTGGTCCTGGGGAGTGCAAAGCCACAGACTCTCTAGTGGGTGGTTTGCCACTGCGTGGTCCTGGGGAGTGCAAAGCCACAGTCTCTCTAGTCGGTGGTTTACCCACTGCATGGTCCTGGGGAGTGCAAAGCCACAGTCTCTCTAGTGGGTGGCTTGCCCACTGCTTGCTCCTGGGGAGTGCAAGGCCACAGTCTCTCTAGTGGGTGGTTTGCCCACTGCTTGGTCCTGGGGAGTGCAAAGCCACAGTCTCTCAAGTGGATGCCTTTCTTCTCTGGTTCCAGAGGGGGCTTTGTGCCCAGTGTGCTTCATCCTGCCAAGGATAAGGTGAGTGGATGCATTTATCCATTAGTTCTGGAGGGGGCTTTGTGCCCAGTGTGCTTCATCCTGCCAAGGATAGGGTAAGTGGATGCCTTTCTCCACTGGTTCTGGAGGGGGCTTTGTGCCTAGTGTGCTTCATCCTACCAAGGATAGGGTGAGTGGATGCCTTCTTTCACTGGTTCTGGAGGGGTCTCTGTGCCCAGTGATGCCACACTTGGGGGGTAGCAGTTCACAGTCCCTCACCTGGGTGTCAGAGCCACGAGATTTGCAGTGACCAGGATGCATGATAGTCCATGGAGGTAGGGCTAGAGTCCATCTGGAGGCAGCTATGGCTGCACACTGGTGGTAGTGCCAGTGCCTGTGGGGTTGCTGCCAGTGGTGGAGGGAGGTCCAGCCCCTCTCCTGCAGCCTCAGACGGCTGCCCACTGGGGCTGCTGCTGCTGGCAGTGGTGCTTCTGTCAGTGGTGCATGTGGCGGTGCTTGCGACGGAATGGTATTTGCCTTGGCAGGGGTTTGGTGGCACACTGGCTGGGCTGATGGGTGCCCCCTTTGAGCCTCTGACAGCTGCAGGAACCACAGCAGATGTGGGCTTGGTTTCTGAGGTGCTGGGCTAGGTTTTGGCCACCCTGGCCCAAGGAGAAGGACAGGGGGGAGGGGGTCAATGGTGGAGAGTAATAGCTTCTTAGGGACACTGGGGTGGGAAGAGGGAGAAGGTTTGGGATTGGAGGAAGAGGGAGTAGTTGTAGGAGGTATCTGTCTGCTGAGTTTGGGTGCAGGTGCATGGGCTGGATGCTGTTGTGAGGTGGATAGCTGTTGGGTGGGTGTGTGCTTGCGTTTGTGTACTTTGGGAGGAGGGGTCACAGACACAGTGAGAGAGGACACATGGGACGTGTGCATGGATGTGGGGGTGGTGACTGCCAGTGAGGGGCATGTGGTGATAGGCGTGCTGGTGATGGAGGTAGTGGATGAGGATGTAGTGCATGCAGGTGTGAGTGGAGATGCGACTGGGAGGGAGGTGGACGACAAGGAGGAAGGGGACCCAGTGGAGGCAGTGGATGTTAGTGTGTCTGCATGGGGATGGTGCCTGTGTGAGGCCGTGTGAGATGAAGTGTGGTGATTGTGTTTGCCAGAGCCACTTCTGTGTGTTGATTTGGGTGACTGCTGGTCTGAAGGTGTGCTTGGGATAGGCTGGAGTTGAGGAGATTGTGACTGGGTAGAGGAAGTTGGAGGGGGTAGGCTAGAGACAGGGACAATGGCTGCCATCAGTGTGGAGGCCAGAGCCTGAAAAGCTCTCTGCTGGGCCGCCACGCCAGAGTGAAGGCCCTCCACGTATGCACTTGTATGTTGCAAATGCTTCTTGACACCCTGGATGGGATTCAGAATGTTTGACTGCCCAACAGTGAGGGATCTCAGGAGGTCAATAGCCTCCTCACTGAGGGCAGCAGGGCTGACTGGGGCTGGGGCTGAGGTGTCTGGGGCGAAGGAGATGCCCAACCTCCTGAGTGAGCAGGCACAGGAAACACGCTGAGGGGCTGATGGGGGGTAGCGGCTGTACCTGTTGTTGGGGTGGGCCGAGAGGTGTCCGCCACCACCAGGGAGATTCCATCTGAAGAGGAGTCGCTGTCTGTAGTGTCACCTCCTGTCTCCTTCATGGTGCTCCCCTCACACTCCGTCCCACTGGTGCCCTCACCCTCAATGGTTTCGGCCTCCACGACCATGTGGGATGCAGCTCCTGCCATCGCCGGTGCCTCTGCTCCTCCGCCAGATGATGCTAATGCACACAATTACAGGGTGACAACACAAGAAGGGGGGAGACAGAGGATACACTTGGTCAATGCCAGCAACAACACTACCGCTGGCGTACACAACTCACAGGGACCAGCCCTATGCACTATTCCATGCACTACCAGTTTCAATGCTAGTCACCAGCCCATGGGGGACCATGCCTAATGCCATCAGCTGCACACCTGAAACAAACAGGGCCCTGACCAATGGTAGATGCCCACTAACACTATTGGGGTTGAAGTGCTTCAAAGCCTGCCCAACAAAGGACCTACCCTGGCATGTTCGCCCTGGCCTGGGGGCACCAACAGTCCACATCACCAACCAGGTAAAACCTTAACATGCGCTAAGTCATGAATCTGAATTTGTACTCACCCCCTTGTGGCTGGTGTGATGCCTTCAAGCGCCCATCCAACTCCGGATAGGCTACCGCCAGGATGCGGGACATCAGCGGGGTCAGGGTACGACGGGCACCCCTTCCTCGTAGGGAGGCCAGCCCCAGCTGGGCCTCTGCCGTCTTCCTTGCCCAGCAGCGCAGGTCCTCCCACCGTTTGCAGCAGTGGGTGCTCCCCTTGTCAAAGACCCCCAGGGTCCGCACCTCCTTGGCGATGGCACGCCAAATACACTTTGTCTTATGGGCACTGACCTGCAGGAAAAATACAGCAGAAAAGGGAATTTGTTAACCGTCCGGACCGTCACACTCATGGCCCACCATATCCCTCCCATCCCCTGACGCACATACATTGACCACCATACATGCAGCACTCTGGCCAGGATGCCTCAGCCCTCCCCTACATGTGGCTTACACACACAGCACTCCATACATTCATGGCCCATGCATCATGTGCACAGTGTTCCCACCTGTTTGTCTGGAGGACCATAGAGTAAAGTCTACTGGGGTAGGACTCCATTCATCAGTCTCTACAACTCCTCCACAGTGAAGGAAAGGGCCCTTTCCCATGACACATGAGCCATTGTCGCTTCCAGACACAGGTCACAGCAGCAGCACTTGAAGTGTAGGTCCTCTCTTGTGGAAGGTCAGGTAGCAAGTGAGTGATAGAAAATGGTGGTCACGTCCACAGCGGTGCATACTGTCACCACCGGCGTACATCGCCATTAGCTCCTGTAACCCATAGGGCCCAATGATAACCAATGATCATCGACCACCTACCGCAACGGCGCACAACACCAACGGAATTACCTCATTTCCACTTGTCCCTCCTCACAGGTCAGGCAGCCGCCATTTCAGGGGGGCACAGGCCATGGCACCTAACTGTGTCACAGCAGACATTGGCACAGCAACTGACTCATGGATTCACATACTGGCTCTGTAAATGAAGAAATGCATCATTATTGCAATAGATATGTGATTATGACCCTCTGCTCACCGTTTTCCTCCATGGGCTTCAATTGCTGAGGATCCTCCAGTGTACAGACCCCTGGTGGACCTTGGTGGACCTTGCGACAATGGAGGACAGACCATTATACTAACATACAGACCTGATCAGGCCAAAATCCAAGAACTGTGTGCCCAATTGGAGCCAGACCTGATGTCAGCTATCCGTCAGCCCACAGTTATCCCCCCTCTAGTGCAGTTCCTGTCAGTGCTCCATTTCCTGGCAAGTGGTTCCTTCCAAAAAACAGTGGCCATGGCATCAGGGATGTCTGAGCCAATGTTCTCCAATGTGTTGACCAGAGTGTTGTCTACCCTGCTGAAACACATGCACAGCTACATTGTATTCCCACAGATGGAGGATTTGGCCACAGTGAAAGCTGACTTTTATGCCCTGGGACATATCCCCAACATCAGTGGTGCCATTGATGGTACACATGTAGTATTTGTTCCCCCACAGAGAAATGAACAAGTGTTCAAGAATAGAAAAAGCTATCACTCTCTGAAGGTGCAGGTGGTGTGTTTGGCGGACCAGTACATCTCCCATGTGAATGCTAAGTATCCTGGCTCTGTGCATGACGCCTTTATCTTGAGGAATAGCAGCATCCCATATGTGATGGTCAAACTCCAGAGGCACCAGGTGTGGCTAATATGTGAGCCCAAGTTCCCAACCCAGTATATGTTGGTATCTGAGTATGGGGTTGTCCCTAAGGGTTGGTGTGTGTCTAACAGGTATCCCACGGTATTTGCAGGTGACTCTGGTTACCCCAACCTCTCATGGCTACTGACCCCAGTGAGGAATGCCAGGACAAGGCAGAGGAATGTTACAATGAGGCACATGGGTGTACAATGAGGATAATTGAGAGAACCTTCGGCCTCCTGAGGGCCAGGTTCCGGTGTCTCCATCTAACAGGTGGATCCCTGTACTACTCACCCAAGAAGGTGTGCCAGATCATCGTTGCATGTTGCACAACCTGGCCTTGAGACACCAGGTGCCTTTTCTGCAGGAGGATGAGCCTGGAGATGGTCTTGTTGCAGTGGTGGAGCCTGTGGACAGTGAGGAAGAGGAGGCAGAGGATGAAGATGTGGACAACAGAAGGACTATCATACAGCAGTACTTCCAGTGACAGACAGATAAGACACTGTAACTTCATTTATCACTTATCATTTCAGTTTTCTGTTGGACATTGGGCATGGCAGCATAATTTCCCTATGTTTATGGCCACTTACTGTACCCTTTGGTATCTCTATTTTCAGATCTCTGTGCCCGCTATGGCTCCTGGTGTGTTTACTGCTGCCCAATACAGGTCATACCAATGTATGTATAACTATACATATGAATTGACATTTTTTCAGATTGTTGTAGTAATACATATTCCAATCAATTGACAGACTCCAAATTTGTATTTTCTCCAAGGGTGTTTATTTAAGTGCTAATAAGTAGAGGGGGATGTGCAATGGGGTGGGGTGATGGTAGAGAAATGTCCAGTTAGCATCCAGTCTCTTGGTATCACAGTTGTATTGTCCAGTGGGGCATAGGAAGGGGAGCAATGGCAGTTCAAGGTGGACAGGGGGACAGAGTGGGACACAAAGGGGACAATCAGGAGAGTCTTATTTCCTGGGGGGGGTCTTGGCAATGTTCTCTGGCTTCTGGCTGGATTGCAGGGACCGTTTGCGGGGTGGTTCTCCTTCTGCAAGGGGTGGGGTGCTGGTGGCCTGTTGTTCCAGTGGCAGGGCCTCCTGTCCACTAGCGCCAGCAGAGGTGGAGGGCTGTTCATCGCTGTGGCTAGTGTTAGGGGCCCGTTGTTGTGCCACTGCCTCCCTCATGGTGTTGACCATGTCAGCCAGCACCCCTCCAATGATGACCAGAATGGTGTGGATGTGTTTAATGTCCTCCCTGATCCCCAGGTACTACTCCTCCTCCAGCAGCTGGGTCTCCTGCAACATGGACAGTATCTGGCCCAAGGTCACCTGGGAATGTTGGTATGCTCCCAGGATCCCTGCAAGTGCCTTGTGGAGAGTGGGTTCCCTGGGCCTGTCCTCCCCCTGTCGCACCGCAGCCCTCCCAGCTTCCCTGTTGTCCTGTGCCTCTGTCCCCTGAACCATGTGCCCACTGCCACTGACCCCAGGTCCCTGATTGTCTTGAGTTTAAGGGGTTGCCTGCTGTCCCTGTAGTGGTGGACACACTGCTGATTGACGTGTCCTGGGGTCAGTGGTATGGGTCGACTGGATGGGTGCTGCGCTGGTGTTTCCTGAGGGGGGAGGCTCTGTGGTGGGTTGGGACTGTGCCTGGGTACCTGACTATCCAGAGGTCCCTAATGGTCCAGGTTGCTGTCATCACTGTGAGCCTCTTCTGTGGGGGGACTGGATGTTGGTGGCACCTCTTCTCCGGTGACGTTGAGTGGGGGTCCTGTGGGGATGTAAATGCAGTGTTATTGTATCTTCATGTAACATCTTATGCATGGGTGTGTTTCCCTGTATGGTTGCGATAGCCCTGTCAGCTTTGCCTTGTGTGCATGGTGATTCTCTATAATGGGCATGCTTTGGTAATGGGTGTCCATGCAGGTCTGTGATGGGTGTCCCTGCATGGGTTTTGCATTCAGGGCTTTGTATTGGGGTGGGTGGGTTGTGATATTGGGGTATTTGTGAGTTGGTGGAGTGATGGGGTGAGGGTAGGTGTAGGAGTTTGTGATAGCATGCAGGTAGGGTGGGGGGGATACAGTAGTAAAGATTTGACTTACCAGAGTCCAGACCTCCTGCTACTCCTGTGAGCCCCTCAGGATGCATTATTGCCAAAACTTGCTCCTCCCATGTTGTTATTTGTGGGGGAAGATGTGGGGGTCCACCGCCAGTCCTCTGTACTGCTACCTGGTGTATTGCAACCATGGAACACACCTACCCCCGTAGGTTGTTCCACCTCTTCCTAATGTCATCCCTTGTTCTGCGGTGCTTTTCCACGGTGTTGACCCTGTCCATGATCCTCCGCCATAGCTCCATGTTCCCTGCAATGGACGTCTGCTGCACCTGTGATCCGAATAGCTGTGGCTCTACCTGGATGATTTCCTCCACCATGACCCTTAGCTCCTCCTCTGAAAACCTGGGGTGTCTTTAGGGTGCCAGGGATGTGGTGTGAGAGGTATATGTGAGGATGTGTGGGGTGATGTGTTGGGGTGTGTGCTGTGAGGTACGTGGATTGTGTATAGGTGATGGGGTTTTGTGGCTCTGATTGAGTGGGTGCTCCTGGCTTGTCTCTCTCTATATGCTATCTTTTTTCATAGAAATGGTTGTGGGTAATGTGGGTGTGTTTTTTATATCCGATTGGGTATGTGGGTGTGGTGTGTGTATGTGTATCAGGTGTGTGTGGTTTGAATTGTGCAATGTGGTGGAGTTTTGTTAGTGTGTATGTATTATGAGCCCAGCAGTGTGTACCGCCAATGGTTTACCGTGGTTGAAAGACCACTGCGGTGATTCGTGGGTCCTGATACTGTGGGCGTATTCCTGTTGGCGTAACGGTTTGGGTTTTGGTACTGCCAGTTTATCACTGACCTTTGGTCTGGCGGACTTGTGTGGGTGTCTGTATAGTGGCGGATTTCTCTGTGTGGGTCATAATACTCGTAGCGATATACCGAATGGGGGTGTATGACACAAGTGTGTGGATGAGTGGGGGTGTGTATGTGTGTGGGACTATGTGAGTGCATGTGTACGGGTATGTGGATTTGTGTGCAAGTGTATCCTAACGACAGCAATGCTTATTTCTGTTGCCAGGGTACACGACCGCCGTGTCACTGGTGGTGTGACTGGCAGAAATATACTGGTGAGGTCCCGCCTCGTGATACCACTAGCGGTATCACACCATCTGCCGTACTGGAGGTGCTCACCTCCAGCCTGGCAGAACATGGTAATGTGGCAGGACGGGTAGAGGCTTGCTGGTTTGATTTTGTCCAAACCGCCAAACTCCAAATTTGGTGGTATTCCTCGCCAGCCAGTCTGCGGTGACACCGCCACCACGGCCCTGGCAGTTTCATGACTGCCAAGATCATAATGAGGCCCATTGTCCATATTTGCGGTCAGACAGTAGTGAACTATGGAGAATATTTATGAAAAAGACGTGCAGTGCAGCAAGTCACCTTACTGTACTGCACTGCGTGACCGGTAAAGGGCAGGAATGCACCATATGTAAGTCAATATGGCACATTCCTGCCTTTTCCTCTGCACTGGCACCCTCGCGCCAATGCAGGCAACATGGTGCAAGGGTGCCCCTCTTGCATGCAGGATTGTTTTTGTGCAGGAAGTAGCATACATAGAAAGAGGAAGTAACAAGGTGAAATAAGATTTTCTCCTCATTACTCCTCTCGTGGTAAGGCATAGCATTTCCCACATTCACGCTTTACCTGTTCTAGGAATGTTTCAAAATCCATGGGAGTTGCGTGGGAACACCCACGCAATACCCATGAAATGCCTTCCGAGGGCAGAGTAATGTAACACTGAGATTTGCACTGCATTGCTTTATTCCAGATTTATGAAGCCACTCAGGGCCATGCATAGTGGCCTTGTGAGGCTTAATAAATTGCATTTGGAGTTTGTGTCACACATGTACCACATTGTGTGGTGCAAATGCAACACAAACCCTCTCATAAATATGCCCCTATATGCTTAGATGTAGGAGGCAGGTTTCTGGAGGTGAATATCATTTCTCGCCTTTTTCTACTCTATACATCTCATATGTGAGACCTGTAGCAGTGTGTGTGTTGTATGTGCAGGTAGTTTACTGTAGCACAGTAAAATGTGATGCCTATTTTAAACACTGTACACATGGATGCTTAGCTTGGCAGTTTCCCTGCAGTGAATATTTTTTCCATGTTGAACTGGAAAATCTTGCATGCCACTGTACTCAATGCCCAATTCCCTAAAACCAGTCTTGAGTGGATAAGGCCTTCCATTCCCTTCCTTGTTTAGTACATATTTTTTGACATAGTTGTATAATTGCCATTTACCCCCTTTTACAATGTTTATCTGTCACCTACCTACAATGGTTATCAGTTGAGGCTTTGCCTCGCTAGGATCCACATAAAACTTTTTCTTCTCTTGAGAACACGGTAAATTAGACACACATTTTCTGAATGAGAGAAGAATAATGAGATTTGAAACAGGGTGATGTACACTTCTTGTTCTGGTCATGAAAGAGGATAAATACTGACCCTCCCTATCCAGTACATTAGCTGGTGGTAGCTTTTGATCAGGTGGAAGGCAAATGTATGCTGCTGTGAACTATGGATGAAGGAAAAGGGCTGCCAATCAAAAAGAAACATTCCTTTTTAGTTTTAATCTGATATGTTAATTTATCTATAAATGGGGCTGTTAATATTTTCAATAAATCAACCTTTGCTTGCCAGCACTGAGGGGCATATTTACAAGCGCAGCAAGTGACACTCCCCAGTGCCAGAGGGAAAGGGCAGGACTGTGCTGTACCTACAAGATACGGTGCATTTCTGTTCTCTCCCTCTGAGCTGGCACACAATGAGCTGCCTAGTGCTGATGCAGGGACGCTTACACCATAGTGCAAGGATGCCTGTGTAACAGACTGGATTGATTCTCTGCAGGAAGGAACACTTTCCTGCACAAAGATAATCCATGGAGGCTTTTTCCTCTTAAAATGTGTGCTGCAGAATACAGCACACATAGAAAAAAGAAAAAATCTAGGAGAATTAAAGATATTTCTCCTCTTTGAGCCTCCCCTGGGGAGGTGTAAAATTTTGACGCATTCCCAGGTTTGCAAGGCCTTGTAAATCTAGGAATGCATCAAAACCCATGGGTGTTGTGTGGGAAACCCACCACAACGCCCATGGAATGCCAACCTTATGCAGTGTAAGGCAAATTTACGAGCCCTGTGGTGCAGTGTAGTGCAGCAAGTAACCTTTCTGTGCTACCCAGCGCCACAAGGAAAGGGCAGGAGTGCATTGTAGCTAGAAGATGCAGTGCATTTCTGTCCTCTTCCCTTACAATTGCACACAATGGGCTGCCTAGCACCAACGCTGGCCCCCTTGCACCATGGTACAAGGATGCTTGCGTCACAGACAAAATAATTTCTGTGCAGGAAGGGACACCTTCATGAACAAAGAGAATCCATGGAGGCTTTTTCAATGCCTTGTAAATCTGGAAATGTGCTAAAACCCTTGGAATGCCTCCCTGATGCCGTGGAAGGCAACACAGTTACTTGCACTGCATTGCCTTAAAGCATATCTACAAGGCCAAGAAAAGGCATGCATTATGGCTTTGCTTGGCCTTGAAGATATGAACCTGCACTATGTGCCGGTGGGTCACAAAAATTAATGCACTGGTGGCACACTGGGCTTGTAAATAAGCCCCACAGTGTTAAAAGGGTAAAAGGTTTGCCCTGTTGTCAGCAACATGAGCTTGTCAAATTCACATTCACATGGAAGGTAAGAAAGAATAGTGCTCAGCATAATAAATTGAAATCTATTTTCAGTGTTTGTTATCTACTTTGTTTTTTACCCACCAGTACACCTAGGGGCCTAGTTACAAGGAGCTTGCACTGCCAATGTGTCAAACATTCGGACGCATTAGCAGCACAGTCAGTACCACACATTTACAAGATAATGCATCTAGACCCATGTGTGCCTTTAGAAGTCCCTCATTAAAATGTTCCTGTGCTTCATCCGTGATCTGATGCCTAATTTAATGGGCCAGATTAGCCTGTTGTTGATTCTTTTGTCAGGATGACAGTATGGGGTTGAGATACTCCCAGAGATCTCTTTTTGTGTAATACGTGCAAGGCAGGTGTTCCAGAAAGTTTCTCTGGCAAACTGATGCATGGATGTTTAAAATTTCATGGAAAAATTATGAGTCAGATGGAAGTGTACCGCAAGTGTAAAAATGATCATAGGAAATGACGCATTGGCTTTTGCATTTAAAGAGAAGTCAGACAGAATAGTCTGGCAAGCACAACTACAACATGGAGCTTCTCATTTTGTAGTTGGGAGAGGGCAGAAGAAGACCACAACAACCCTCTCCCCAACCACACACCTCCCCCTTACCACCACAAGGGCAGCACAGGAGAAGTGTTTATTGGAAGTGGATTACCCTCATTCACCTAAGGGAGGATGAAGTCATCATGCATTACCGGCTCTGGAGGCAATCAATTGTCCAATTGCTATACCAGATACCTCCTAGGCTCCAGCCACCAACTGGGATGTCCACCAACATCCTATCACAGGTGAAGCTCATGGCTGTACTCCACATGTTGGCATCAGGGTCTTTCCATATTACAACAGCCAGAGTGGCTGGTATCTCCCAACCATCATTCCCTGCTTTCTTCAAAACTGCCCTGGATGCCATCATATTCCTAACGCTGCAGTATTTCCTCTTCCCCAACACACAGCAAGTGCATCTGGAGATCAATCAAGGCTTCCATTCTACTGCTGGCTTTCCACATGTGCTGGGTGCCATGACCTCACACATGTACAACTGGTCCAGTGGCTGATACATCACATATATGCAGGAATTGGAAACATATGTACTCCATAAATGTCCAGACCATTGTGGATCATCGTGGCATGTTCACCAACATCTTTGCCAAATAACCCAGAACTGTGAATAACGCATACATCTTCCACCACTTTGTCATAAATGAAAGATTCCACAATGACATATATGGGAATGACCTACATGTTGGTAAGTATACTTGCCCTATTGGACATACCCAATAACAGTAAACAAAGAATGACCCAATTAACATGTACTTGTGTGGTACCTCAGAAGGTGCATATATTGGTGGAGTCTTCCTCATACTTGGACCATCTACAGTGCAAACCTCAAAGTCACACATTGTGAGACATGGTAAGCCACTGTCTTTGCTATCAGTAATGCGTTGACTGTCTTTCCTCCCTTTGTCTTTTCAGCTGACCAAAGATATGGTCTGCAGTCCTGGGTAATGACCATATATACCCGTCACCAGTCTGAAGTCCAGCGCAACTTCAACAAAGCAATGTCCAAGACCAGGGGCATTGTTGAACGGACTGTTGGCCTACTCAAGTCACTTTTTCGCTGCCTGGATATGTCAGGTGGCCGGATACTATAATCCACACCAACAGTCTGTAAAATCATACTTGTGTGCTTGATTTTGCACAATATATGTTTGCGGATAAATGACTCATGGGACCAGTGACAGAGGAGCAGGAACCAGCAGAGGATGATGAGGATGAAGATGATGACAGAGAGGAAAATACTGGCAAAGTTGCTGGGACTTCTTCGAAGGGACACCATCGTGCAGAATTTCCTTATGAAGACTGGACAAGTGGTATGTCCAAAAATCCCACTCTCAAGTAATTTGCCAGTATACTCTGTAAACACGTAAATAAATGAATGAAGACTTCCTATGTGTACTGGCTTTCATTTTAAAATCATTGTCCATATCCATACATTGACATCTCTGATAATTTTGGTCATCACAAAGTTCGTTAGCTAGGTGTCATTCATGCCACAGAACACCATCATGTGCTAAAAAATGTGTACATATCACCAATATACCAAAGGCATTTGTGTGAAAGAATCACAACAAACAAATGTAGCAAGTTGAATATTGTCTACTGTTGGTACTGAGTATGTGTGGTGAAACTGTGTACTAACTGTCACTATCCAAAGGGAGTGTAAATGTCAGCAGTGTGCAATAACTGTATGTGTGCTATCTGTAGCTTTACTGAGTCACACTCATAAAGGGGAGTAGAGTGATCTTATTCTCCCATGAATGTGAACAGATGCCCATAGTATATTCCTGGGTACATAGTGCAACCTGGTAAGTCCACATTTGCTATCAAAGCTTTTGCCAGCATGAAGCTACATCAGTGTTGCTTCTCACATAACAAATAAAAATGTTGATTCTCATACTGTGCAGTGCTAAATTGGTTACCTAGCTACAAGACAGCCACACTCTAAATAATAGACAAGAATGCAACTGTCACATTCATGAATGGATGTGACTGTGTTTCAGGGTCTCACCTTGAAACAAATGATGCTGTGACTCCTACGGTTCCATACATGTGGTCCAACTTGTCCAGGACAAAAAGAAAATCCAATAGACAAATAGATGTCAAGGCCAAAGTAAATGTGATGTGACTCCTGCCCAAGTAGAATGCACTTACGCATCTCAGGTCACAGTGGCTTAACATGGAAATGACTGCACATGTGACCATCTGGTGTGAATGCCTATCCACATTCTCAGTTCACGTTAGCCTTCTCTACTATCAAAGTGTGATGAATGGAAATGCTAAACATATTCCTACTTGGAAGACATCACATTTGTGAGGCCCATCAAGCAGGCCTTGTGAAGAACCAAATAATAGGTAACATACTTGGCTGACCCATTTCTGCCAGTATAATCAGCATGTGGCACACACATAGTGCCAAATAGCAAGCAAGACCGTAGATGTGTGTGGACCAACATGTCATATGTTGGTTCTTGGACAATAGTCTGTTATATGATGTCATGCACATATGAGCAGGTGACATATCGCCCTAGCAAATTACTGTATACATCTAGACAGTCAATGTGTGAGCTGGATGCCACATACAATGTAGACATGTTGAAGTAGCCAGTGATTGTAAATTATTGAGTGTTTTTTACGTCCATGAGCATAAATGTTGTAAATATTGTGGATAGTTTGGGTACTGGGATTTTGGGCAGTGGTAGAGTGGAAAACATGTCAGATGATGAGTTTGGTGGCCTGCTATGATTGTTGGCACATTACCTGCCCATCATTGCCTGAAGTGGAGGTAGGGTGAAGCAAGGCTACCCTACCTAAGAGAGGCGACAAAGTTGGGAGAAGTTGGATGGTGTCTTCAATGTCCAAAGAGCCACCCACCAACTGAATCATTGTTGGGCAGATTTTGTGACCTGTGAGGCCGATCTGCTTGATCAGGTTGGGATTGAAGATGGTGACCCAACCGGTAAGTCCCTATATGCAATGAGCTTGTTGCTCTGTGTCGTTTACACACATTTCATGTTTTCTTTTTAAATGTATGCTTGTATATATATTTGTGATAGTATGGCCTACTATTGGACAACATGCTAAAATGAACAGTAAAGGCCACAGGAGCCTGGTTACAGTGGCAAGACCACTGCAAAAAGAGGGTGTAGGAAGTAATGTCACTCAGCGTGCTAGGTCATTACTGTTAGGTCATTACTGACTCTAAACTGTGTGGGACAGCTGGCATATATGCTGCAGGAGAATACACTCACATGTTATCAGGCAACCTATTAGACAAGGTGTTTGCTTTACCATCCATAGTATCACACATACTTGTGTATTGGGAGAAATGGTTATGAGTCCCTGATGAGCCTTTACAGGCTTTGAATGCTCGTTGTAAATTTACAGTACACTGGTTACATGTAAGGAGCTAAGTGAAGAAGATAAGTAAGCATGGGTACTGTGAGATGTGTGTATCTTTGTGAACAACAGGTATTTACGTGAACAGTACCCAGCATTTTTATGCTATGCAGAGTGTTGTCAGTCCTATTGGACTGTTCACATAGCCATCAAATCAAGTCACCTTTGAACCCTGTAGAAATGTATGAATGTCTTTTACCTTGTCTGTACACTGTGCAACTGATGCATGATGTCCCTCGTATCATCTGACTACATTGTGACATGGCAGACATATGTCCATCATTAGGACATTCTAATTTTGCCTCATGCACATTTCCTATGTACAGACAATACCAGACATTTATAAAGTCAATGTACCGTGCATCATATGTACACAGTATACATGTTCATCTTTAACAGAAAAATTTACCATGTTCTTGTCTTCTAGGTGGACCCGACCCATAAACCGGTGAAAGAGGTGGACAGCTTCTGTGATCCAAATGCTACCATTGAATGTCACTTGATGGTTTCTGTGCTTTGTAAGCTTGCATGTGGCCATGTATAATGTGCAGTGAGATATGTAAGTGAGATCATCAGTCAGCAGTCAAAATATATTGAACATGTAGATATACAACAGCACTAAGAAGTAGAAGTAGGATGGTGGTATGGAGGATGTTGAAATGAAAGTGGATGTGAACATAGAAATGGAGGAATGAACATCTATCTACCTATCTGATGCACATTGCTAGTGTAGGCGTCCAGATGGCAATGTAAGGTCAATCTTGTAATGCTGAGCTAGATAGGCTTGGTTGATTACTAACTCTCTGCGGATGGATTTGCCATGTGTTGATGTGAGACATGTCACCATGCCACACATGCCAATGCTGTTATATGCCTGACTCATGCCATCATGTATCAAAATCCCTATGACAGACACATGTTCAACCCACATAGTGTTCATTGAGGTATAAGGGAAATGTGTTAAGTACCAAAGACATGCATGCATAGTACTGTTTGCATTGAGTCCATTTCACAGTTGACCTACCGCTGTTGTTTCCCATACTCCCTCCCCCATGAATTGTCACCATTGAACCTGTTCAGGCAATTATCTGCAATGTACAGGCCAACATACTATTAGATATGAGATCCAGAGTATTTATGCACACTCCCATCACATGGATTAAGTATGTTGATGTGCATCTAGGTTATATTCTATAGAGAAATGTATGGACAGACACTTGGCCATGTAAAGATTACATGTAATATCATGAATGTCATTATTTGATCTCGTTCAAAGTGTTCCAGGTATGTCCATGAGTCAACACTGGAGGGGTGTCCAACATCTCTGCTGATTTGGAGCTAGTTAGCCATACTCCGTCAATATTACAACTACCTGCCACTGAGTCACGCTATGCTACAATGTGTGTGTGTCACAAACGATCAACCTGAATTTTCCAGGTTGTTCTGATGGGGTGAGTATGGCCTCAACTCCCTCTAGGGCCTGTCTGCCATTGCAGTGATTCTTTTACCTAAGCACTTCACCCAGCGAGGCCCCAAAGGGAAGGGAAGTTTGGAGGAGAAAGAGAGAAAAACAAACCAGTTGGACTCAGCACTCCTTCTTATCGAATTTTTCAAAAGTCAATTGTTTGTAAACAACACAAAACAGTAAATTGAAGTGCTCTGAGTGTCTGGTTCTACTGAGTCTTTCTGCAAGAACTTCACCAAAAGATTATTGTCCATTATGCAGTAGATTGTTTTTCCCAAAAAATGACCAAATAAGCCACAACTTGTTCATTGTGGATAGTTGTTCATCAAACCTTGCACAATGTGTATTCATTACAACTGAGTTGTTGTCCCTTTTCTTTTTTCCTTCAGATTGGGTGGCCTAGAGCCAAAGCTGCATGGAGGATGGTTGCTGGGAGACGTGTCGCTTAGGGAACCGATGCTGATGAGGGACGCCAGTCAAAGGAGGAAAAGTCCATTGATAAACTACAGAAGGCAGGAGATTAGATTAAGGAATGGAGATGAGGTCAAGCATTGGGCACAATAAAATGCTTGGTTTAAATAGTCTTGTTGGGGGCTTGGGTCACCATTTGTTGTTTTAATTGTGAGCGGCTGAATTGCTCGTGTATCTAGGGATGAGTCATCCTGTTTTTACAATGTGTACATAATAGGTGGTGATTATTAATCAAGGATGAGTCATCATGTTTTTACAATATGTATGTAACACATGGTAGTGATTAATCAAAGAGGAGTCATGTTTTCTTTTGCTTGCTGTGATGAATCAAAGATGAGTCATGTTTTCTTCTGCTTTGCTGCTGTGTACCAAGGGATGAGTCATCATACCATATGCTCATAACACTTGGTGATTACTTAAAAAACAACACAATGTTCTTTCACATAATTGGGTTCAACCGACTGTGCTTTGACATCTCAAACAGAGTGAACCATAAATACATACACGCTAGTGCAAAAGGATAACAAGGAGAAACACAATGTCATGACTCCATCATGCATACCTTAATACATGAACATTACAAGCGCATTCCATTGTACTGTAGCATTGCGCATTGGCGTGCTGTAGCACGCGTAGGATCACAACAGTGTGTTGCCTTGTGTTCTTGCCATATCGGTGAAGCATTGCTGACAATCCCCATGGAGTATATAGATGAACTATGTGTACCATTCCATGTGTACACAACATCATTGTTCTCCATCTGTCTCAATGTTCACATGCGTGTTTGTTTTTAATGGCAGACAGAGACACTTTATATACCTACAAGGCCAAGACATTAACACTTTAGCATTGTAACTGCAGGAAAGGAAGAGGCCTCTAATGACAGTTGTCATGCTTTATCCCATGGATGGCTAGTTTTGTGGCCGGACATGCCACTTGTGCTTCTAACACTTGTTAATACATGTAGTTGTTGATAAATTTGACAATTTCAGCCTGGTCTGATACAAATGTTCCTCCTCTCCAACAGCCAAAGTGCCAAAAGAACAGGAAAAAGCTTAATGGATCCATTTGGAACTTTACTGGCACCTCTGAAAGGTAGCCAAGGGCTTCAGGCACCCGGGCAGGTAGAAGGAGCAGTGGAAGGCAGCTGGGACCTGGCAATGACCACCTGGGGACAGAAACTGCAGGACAGGCCAAACACAAGTTCTGACTTTTAGGGGCCTCAAGCAGTTGATATTGAGCCAGGTGTGGGACCATCTACAGCACAACCAGATTGCCACCATCAGCAGTGATCACAACATCAGGCCCAAGGACTTATTTTGAACTGAAGGCCAATGCAGAGGTGGTCACACTGATTGACATGGTAAAGAACTTGCAGCAAACTGTGGACTGGATTGATGCCCACATGAGGGACTACCTCCAACTTGCTGCCCCTTTCCAGTTTCAGTTTAATTTAATTTACGTATAACATTTTAACATAGTTTAGAATATGTTTTAGAATAGGGATAGGATATGTTAGATTTAGAGCTTTTGTAGATCATAATGTTTTATAGTTGTTAGTTGGGGATATGGGTGGGTAGGTCAATTAGTGGATGAGGGTCAATGTTTAGGTTATGTATACAAATAAAAAACAAGTTTTTCAGAAATGCAAAAAAATATATATTTGTGTAGGTTGTAATATTTAGTTGGTTTATGTATAGTGTAGTTTATGTTGGTCTTGTGTCGTAACTTGCATTACAGGGCTGTGTTGGTTGATGTTCAATTTGTCTGATGTGTTACATGTGTAGGGTTGGATAAGTTAAGGCTAGGTAGATTAGGTTAGCTGTAAGGTAAGGTGGAATAGGTTAGTTAGCATAGGTTTGCTAAGGCATAGTTTACTTAGGATTACTTAGTGTTGGTTAGTTTTAGGTTAGATTTAAAAGAGCCAATAGTGTTTGTAATAAAAATCTGTTAATTACTTTCACAACTGTTCCCTTATTAACTATGTAGCAGTTGTGATATATGCTTTTGATGGATTAAGCACATGATGTGTGTTTCCCTGGTAGTGCTTGTATACATGGGCAACTAGGTGAAGCACATAAGAAGAATATACTGTTAAGTTTGCAATGCAGCCACTTAAGTGATTGTCCAATGTGCTTGTGCCCTGAAAGTGCCATTCTTGCTGTGAATGGACACCTAAACTGATCCAGGTAGTCACCTAATGTTGTACTGTGTATGTAAGTGATGCTACATGTTCTGCATGGACCAATAAGTGATGCACTTGTGAGTAATACTATGATGTGTCACACACTGTTGGCAGCCACTTACACACTCTCTCTTGTACCAATTTATTGTCACATCAGTGTTGATTTTTGAGTAGCAATGAAAATGTCTCCCACCTGGGCATTAACTTCATTCGGTCTTACCAATGACTGATTGCTAATTGTCGAACTTCATGCATGTGACCTGAGATAACTACTTGCCAGTTCAGATTCATTTAAGGTTCACAAATACCTTTGCCCTTGGCCTGTGCTGCTTTTTGTGATTTGTCTATTGAACAGAATTTAATTTTGAGAATATGTTGGGTCTTTTGGGGAAGCACATCCACCATGGTCTACTCCATTCGATCATGAGCAGACATACAATAAGCTGGATCCAGTAAGTGATTTTATTTACAAGTGAACCAAGAAGCAAGGTGCAAGTTGCAGTCCTTGGTGTAACAATCCCAACATTGTTTGTGAGCTACAGACTATCCAGATAGAGTCAATGGATACTTTGCATTGGGCATGTGGAGGAGAGGAATGTTTCAGTGAGGATGAGACAGATAAAATTGCCAATAAGGAAAATTGGTCAATCCAAGAGCCCTCAAATGGGTAAGATCAACAGATGTGAGGGCAAATTGAGGACAGTACCATTTGGAAAGTACACTAGCATGGTCATTGGCAGAGAGCAAAGGAGAAACTGGCTATTTGGAAAAGAGAGATGCAACTGGGCAGTTTTACATTGCAATTGATGTAAAACACATGTTCCTCCTCTGATGTGTGTGGTTCTTCCTGTGACGGGGGGTGTTGCTGGTGCAGGATGCGACAGAGGCACACACAGGGGCAGAAGATGTGGATCCCCTATCCACAGTAGCATTTCTTTGTGCCAACAAGTGAGGCAGCACTGCACTGAGAATGGCTTACTGGTTTGCCAGCACAGCCCCAGCTTCACGGTGGTAGGAACCCTTTGTGGCAATGTGAATGTCCTGCTTCTGCTCCATGGACTCAAAGATTTTGTGTATTGCCCCCAGCAGGTTGGAAACCTCCCGGGTGCCACTTTGGCACAGCAGTTGTTCGTGCCTCTGCCTCATGACACCACCAATGTCAGACAGGTACAGTTCAAGGCCACAGAGCAGAGGGTATAGCCACTGAGGTGTCCCTATTGGGACTGGGGTACCTATGGACTGCCTCTAGGGTGCCCTTCATGGTCTCCATCCCCACCTGCACCACATCTAGCATCTCCCGCTGGACTCAGACTGCACAACATTGGAATTCAAATTGGGGGTCCTCAGAGAGCAGGACTGGGGGTGTACTGGTAGGTAGTGTTTCTTGGATGATGGGTGAATCTGCCTGAGACTCTGCAGTGCTGTTCGCCTTTCCCACAACCAGAGTTAATGTATCAAAGGAGGACAGGATGTGTCAGAGGGTGTGTTGGTCAAGGGTTAGCAGGTTCTTATCCGCAGCAAGATTGTCGTCCAGGACCTGCAGCTGGTCAGGAGGTGTAGGACTATCCTCTGCAATGAGGAAAAGAAAGTTAATGGTGTTCTACCTTAGATGTTGACATGAGTAATCTGACTGACAAACTAATTTGTTATTATGTCACTTTAAGTCTAAAATTGATGTGTCGGATGTCTGTTACAGGTAAGTCTTTAACTTTCATGGCAGGAAACAATGTAATGAGAGGAGATATCTCATCAATTTTTTTGGAAGTCTCTCATCACTATTGGTTTAAATGTCTGGAGTACGTTCATCGAGTCCCATCTCGGGCGCCTCCCCTGGGTGCCCCACCATAAACAATAGTGGCAAGACTGCTGCATTTTAGGGACTGGAACCTCATCCTCAGGCAGGTCTGCCAGAAGAGAACATCATGGTCGAGAATCATAAAGTGTTGATTTTCCTGGACTTCTCAAGGGAAGTGCAGTGCCAGCGGGTAGCCTTCAGTGAGGTGAGAACGAAACTGGGGGGACTGGGAGTGGGGTACTCGATGTAGTTTCCAGCCAGACTTAGAATGGTCACACCAACTGGAGTACAATTCCTCCTCACTCCTCAGGAAGCTTGGTCGTGGGCAGATTGTCAGCCCAGGCTGGGCTCAGCAGAGAATCAAGCTCACAGAGGCGACGGCCTAGCCTGTGCTTTCAGAGGCGGAAGGCCCCGACGATGGCTTGGTCCCCCATGGCAGCTGAGGTCCAATGCGAATATAGGAGGACAGTTGAGAAGTGACTTCCATTAGCAGAGAGTCTCTGGGGGGAATGGACCCCCGATCACGGGAAAGTGAGGAAAGCTCAGACTCAGAGAGTGACTCCAATGTGTCGATCTTGTCCAGTGTGTATTTGTTCTTGGTGACCCCCTGGAGAGCAATGACTGTGACTGGCGTGAGCACTGGGGACTCTGGGACATCTGGCTAACCGTCCACCCTCTGGAGAAGGATTGTTCTTTTTTCTCGTTGATGCGATAGCTGCATGTCCGCCTTGATTCTTTTTTATGCTTCCCAGATGCTCATGCCGCAGTTGAGGAAACTGAGTACCTAGGGTGCACTCTGTGAGATCATAACTCAGTGCTGCTTCGCCTGACATGGGGCAGACCACTGCATCAAGCCCAATGTGGACGTTGAAGCCGAAAGCCATTCTGTTTCGGGATGCTGCACGTCGCCAGATAGTGAATTATTTTACTATCAATCAAGGCTCAGCCTCAGACTCCCAGATAGAGTGGAAGGCATTTAAGGTAGTGATCTGGTGGCATTGCCTCTCAAAGTCCATGGGAATTCGCTCCATATTGCTTTGAGAAATTAGTGTTGTAGAATCCAGACTCTGATCCTTAGAACTGGACAAACCATGCCACCCAGACCTTAATCTGAGGCTGCAAGAAGTCCGGGTGGAGGTTGCTTCGCTCCTTCGACTACAAGGCACAACTGAAAGAATTCATGCAGAGGGGGTTCGAGCAGGGTGCCTGCTGGCTTGGCTCACTAATCTGGCCCACTGAGACTCCCCGACAGTGAAATGAATCACAAATGATGGGTAGTGTCTATTGACACAGAATAAGATAAGTGCTTGTTTTGATTCTTTTTACCATGCCCTTTTTAGTAGTGGACCACCTCTAGATGCACTACAACAAGCTCAGTTTCTTCAAGATATTGCTGTCCCACAGCTTGTTCCTGCAGAAGCCAATGCTCTGGGTGAGGAAATTACCTTGCCGGAGGTCCTAGGGGCAATCAAGAGAATGGCCTGCAGCAAACTCCCTGGTTCAGACAGCGTGCAGGTGGGGTTTTATAGTACCCATGCAGCCAAACTGGTCCCACGGTTAGTGAAGCTGTATAATGAAGCATGTGTGGGTGGCGGTCTGCCCCCAACTGGTAGGGAGGGGTTGATTGTTCCCCTACTCAAACCTGGGAAACTGGCTACTGAACTAGGAGCATACCACCTGCTATCCATGCTAAATGTCGATTATAAGATCTTGAGCGGGATATTGGCCTCCCGGCTCCTCCCCTTTATGACCAAATTGATACATCATGCCCAGACGGGCTTCATTCCTAAATGTAACACTGCTTTTAATATTAGGCCAACTAATGGCTATACTTGAGGACACCGGGGGCATTTTTATACTTGTTTTGCACCAAATTTGCATCATTGTTTTTACACAAATTAGGTGCAAAACTAACTCCATATTTATACTTTGGCACTAGACCTGTCTAGCACCAAATGTATTGAGTTAAAGTCATTTTTTGGATGTGGAAACCTAATTTGCGTCAATGAGATGCAAAGTAGGTGTTACTGTGCAAAAAATGACTCTTTTCTAAGCCAGGAGTCATGTGGTATGGATGGTTTTGCGTCAGAAAATGACTCTAGGCAGGTTAGCGACATTTCTTTTTACTCTAACCTGCATAATGTCATTTTCTTTGGGCAAAACCCCCTTCTTCCATACCACCAGCCCTACCGACTAATGTAATTTTTTTTTACGCTAGCCTACCCTTTGCACCAGTTTGCACCAGGCTTAAACCATTCCACAAATATGGTTCCTGGCTGGTGCACATAAATGGTGCAAGCTAGTGCTAAACATTTTGGTGCAAAACTGTGTTAGTGCAGCTTTGCACCAAAAAGTAAAAATCAGGGCCCTTGTTTGATCGGAGCTTAGCTGCTATATTAGCAGTGGATAATTAAGAAGGCGTTTGACAGTGGAAGGACACAATCCATGGACCAATACATATTTTGTACATTCACGTTGACATTTATATGATATTATGGGTCTCATGGGAATAGGCCAGGGCTTTGTAGCCTTGGAACGTCTACTGTATAATAGTCCCAAGGCCAGGGTGTGGATAAGGGTCAAATCATTTCTGAGAGCTTTGTAGTGGAGAGAAGCACATTGTAGGGGTTTCTGTTATTCCCCTTACTATTTACTATGGCCATGGAGCTTCTGGTGGTATTGGCCAGATCAGGGACCTTCTCCGAGGGCCTCATAGTGGGAGATAAAGCATTATATGCTGACTGCCTCCTTCTGTTTCTGCAGGTTACAGGGGGAGACCTTCAGGGAGCTAGATCCCTGTTGGAGACATTGGCAGAGGGGTCTGGGATGAGGATAAACTGCTTCAAAACTAAACTCTTCCCTGTTGATGAAAACAGAACCCTACGTGACCTCCTTAGGGACCTGGAAATGGAACTCCATTGTCTGCCATACATCAGTGTAAAAATGTATCATTCTGCCCTTGATTTGTTTGACGATAACTACAGGTCAGCTCTCAAAAACATTAAATCAACCATCTCTTTCTGCCACTTTCTCCCTCTCTCGGTGGCAGGATAGGTTGCCCTCCTTAAGATGGTAGCCTTACCCCAGTTGCAGTATCTGTTTGGGCACTCCGATTGTGGGTACCCTAGTCCTACTTTACAGACTTAGATACAATTAGTATGGCATTTATATGGGGAACTGGGAGGTAATGGGTGAAGCTTGCTATGCTTCGATGTACGGTTCTTCAGAGGGGGTTAACAGTCCCAGATTGTGAGCTCTGTTTTCTGGCATTAACTGCAATGGTTGACTAGATGGCTTGCAAGCAGATGCCACCCAGATGGGCCCATAGATGGGTTCATGCCCACTCAGCATTTGTGAATTGAGGGCCCTTTGGATTGCCTCTGCAGGCCCACAAAACCATACAAAAATGCTGGGGGGAATCATGAGGAAGTCAGATAGTAAAACACCATACTCTCCAGAACTACCCCTTGCTATTCTCCCATTGCTGAAGGGTGGGAATGGTTGGAATGGACTGATGACTTGGGCCACAGCAGGTATCACCAAACTGGGGTATCTGTTCCAGGATGGAGTCCTGGTCCCAATAGAGACGTTTAGGGGCATAGATATACTCTGCTGAATTAGCGCCATTTTATTGGACACTAATTCAGCGCAAAGGTAATTCTATATTTATATTGTGATGCTAGACCCATCTAACGTCAAAATATAGGAGTTAACGTCATTTTTTAGATGCGTGAAACCACCCTGAGTCAATGAGATGCAAGGTATGCATTCCCGTCCAGAAAATGACTGTAAGCCCCTAGTGCCATATTTATCCATCCGTGTAAAAATTAAGCATCAATGGGAAGCGGACCCAAACAATTACGTTAACCCCTATTTGTGTCAAATTTTACCACCTGGGTCAGACCAGGTGTTAAAATGAGGCCCACACACCATTACTTAAGGAAAACTCACAGACGCAACATTGACAACCCACAGGACAAGATGGAAGTGTTACTGCTCCAGCTTGGGGCACGACGCAGACAGCAACAGTCACCACTACTGCAGCAACCACAACCACCACTATGACACCCAAAAAGGCAACTCAGAAGGCAGGAGAGGATATTCTGGAACAGGACAACCCTCCTTGGCCTTAGGGAAAACGACCTCATTAGGACTTACCATCTCAACAGGCAAGCCATGCTGCACCTGCTGCACCACATTCAGCCACAGATCATAGCCAGGCTGCAAACACCACATAACATACCACCTGTCACAAAGCTACTAGCTGTCCTGCACATGTTGGCAAGTGGCTCATTCCAGACTACGGGTGCACTGGTTGCTGGTGTGTCACAGCCATCTTTCAATCTCCCTGACACCCCACAACATCTACTGCCTCAACACCGAGCAAATACAGCAGGAGATAAAACAAGGCTTTTACCAATTTGCTGGCTTTCCGCATGTGCTAGGTGCAATGGACTGCACCCATGTCCCACTTGTCCCACCTGCAGGAACTGAACATGTATACAGGAACCAGAAACACACTCATTCCATAAATGTGCAGGCCATAGTGGACCACTGTGGGCTATTCACAAATATTTTAGCCAAGTATCCTGGCAGTGTCCATGACGCCTACATATTCAGGTACAGGAGGACCAACGAACACTTCCAGGATGGCCAATATGGCAATGGCCTACTTGTGGGTAAGTCAATAAACCTAGCAATATACACACAACACACTAACCCTGTAGGACACGCAAGACATACACCACTCCAAAAACACATGGCCAGGGTAACACAGATGTACAGGTAACAATACATATGCACCATGCTGTAGTACAGCACAATCAACGCACATCACAAACACATTCACCCACATGTACGTGTCACACCCACAACTTGACAGGCACACCACATCAAGGACAGGTGGAGATACATACCCTTTGCTAACAGAAGATGTCCACAAACCACTACACGTGCCCACAGGATGGCCACTACATACACTTCACACACACATTACACCAAGCAAAGAATAGAAGAGCAATCAATGGCATACACCATGGCCGTGAGAAAAGGCACACATAGGCACAACCCCCTCAAATTATGCTCTGCAAGTCTCTGCCAGAACATACATCAAATGCCAGACAACTGGTGCCAATACCAACTACATCTCACCAACACATATCTGACTTACCTGTAGTGTGAATATACATCTGCCTGATGCATTGAGTCACACACATAGGAATACCAAGTTAACGGCCATTTCATACCATGTGCCAGATTTGAGAGAAGTGGTACCACACCTAGTGTAGTGCCACCTCACATGCACCACTTACTACCCACAACACCATTGTGTCTGTACCGTAGACAATAAATGGCCCACTATTGGGCAGAGTCACTGTTAGACAGTGCAGATCATGGATGCTATAGTGGGACCCTGTAGGGGTATTTAGGACATCACTGACCTTACATGCACTGTGCTAAGGGACACACTTGTAAATTAGCTGTGTCCCATGCAATAGTCTGCTCTGTGCATTTGTTGAGATGTATAAATGGTGATTCATGTATTGGAAGATAGGAGAAACACTCGTAGTAATGTTGATCATCCTGAAACAATTGAATACACACTCTTGTACACCTGATGGCTGGCATAAACATCAGCTGCCACTCAAGATCACTAAGGGACACATGTAAGAGCCCCTAGTGCCATTGTTTTGCCCTGCACCATATGTACAAGTTGGCAGATGACCACTCTTTTGTGACTTGATGCCACATTGTAAATAGGGCACCCTCTCACCCAGCACTTTGCGTGGAATGGGCATGCAATGTATGTTGCCATAGGTGTGTCACCGCAAGACACATAGCATTGACGCTGACTCAGATGTAGGTGTCACCCAAAACATGAGGCAGTGCCAACATCAAACACCACCCCAGGAGAGGCTTTTGCAGGTAGCAATACGGAAAAAGACTGTCATTTGAACTCATATGAATGTGCCACCTATGCGTGCTGCATACTGCTGCACACATAGAAAGAGTGAATTGCCCATGAAAATAGTATATGTATAGGAAGATGTCTCTTCCTGACTGATTTATCCACCTACCCAGGGCAGCCATCCAAGCACCCTGTTGCAGGGTTGGCAGTGTTGGGGCACAGCAGCATATTTGGCACCAGCACAGGGGACAACAAAGGGTTGCCTTGTAACATGTAACACATGGTACATTCCTGCATAGTGAAAATGACGCAGCATGAGCCAATTTTGGAGCTGTGTTGTGCACTGTCATTTACTCTTTAAAATGGGCTGAAGTGTTGCACTTCATCTGTACTGCCACATGTCAAAATGGTTGCGATGCCCAGGCTTTGTAGGGCTACCATTTTGTCACTATATCTGACCCCATTGTGTTGTAAGGATGTGTCATGTCCCCTCTGATGATAGCACAGTGCCACAAAGATGCACCACACAACACATGGTACATACATAGTGAGCATCAGTTAGAAATCCAATTTATATGTCCCAGGTCCTTGAGCCAATACCCAAAACTGTCAAGTCCAACAACACAGTGCTAGTAAAACTTAGCACAAGGCCAGGAGCTCACACCATACCACAAACATGTATGAGTCACAACCAACTCTAGCTAACAACTGCTATGCTACACACTAAAACTGCTGCAAGCTTTAACAACAATTTCCATCTTTACCTTTGCAGCGGGTCAGGTTTACGGCATACAGCCATGGGTGATGACCCCATTTGTAAACCCTAACACAACAGCAGAGCATGCTTACAATGAGGGACAACATCAGACACTCAATGTGGTGGAAAGGACAATTGGCATCCTCAAATCCAGATTCAGGTGCCTGTACCTGACAGGAGGCAGCCTCCTTTATGCCCCACCAATTGTGTGTAAAATAATCCTCACATGTGCCATCCTGCACAACATATGTGTGAGAATGAACGTGCCACTGTACGACCATGTTGCTGACCTGCCTGAGAAGGAGGAGGAGGATGGTGCGGACGATATGGAGGGCGCACAGCACAACACAGCTGCTGCGGTACGCCGAAAACAGCATATTGTTGACACCTTTTATATATAAGAACCACAGAAAGCACCATGTAACATTTGTAAATAAACAGTTCACAGTTTTCCACCAATCCTGCTTTGGTCTATTCAGTCTCCACTACATATACCATAGGAATGTGACTCTAACATCAAGGAGCATGTAACAAACACTAAACTGACAAGTATTGTAGTGACATTATATGTGATGTTTTACATCATACTGCTACCATCATACACATCACTTACAGCCTTTTCACTGGTATGTGACAACTGAAGGACACAATCCATGGACCAATACATATTTTGTACATTCACGTTGCCAACTTGCTAATCAATAGCTGCTAGAAATGAGGTCTTTGGTTGGCAGTCAGGTTATCCCCTGTCCAAGCAAGGAACCTCACTCTAGTCAGCGTAAAGGAGAATCACCCTCAGTTAACCCCCGCTCACTCCCTTAGTAGCTTGCACGAGCAGGCAGGCTTAACTTCAGAAGCAAGGTGGAAAGTGTTTGTACCAACATACACAATTACTCAGTGAAAACACTACAAAATGACACAACAAAGGTTTAGAAAAATAGATAATATTTATCTAATTGAAACAATACCAAAATGACAAAGATCCAAGATGCACAAGTCAAGTTATGAATTTAAAAAAGCAAAACAGTCTTAAATCCTTTAGGATACACTGAGAACAAAAGTAGTTGGGTAGTGTCAAAATAAAGCCACACGGGCGAGGAATAGGAAAAGGTCAGTGATGCATTGATTTCTCATTTGCATGAGCGTGCATCATTCCTTCTCTGGTCGGGTCGGAGTGCGTTGTTTCTTCTCTCCTGCAGGAGAGCGATGCATTGATCCGGAAGGGCACCTTAGGTTCGAGCAGGCTTTGTGTTGATTTTCCACGCCCAGCGATGTTGTGTCGAAATCCGGTTGCACGGTGTCAAGAAACCATGCTGTGTGGGTGCTTGCATCCTTAACAGCAGTCGCTGCGGGTGTTGCACGTCGTTTCTCTAGACACGTTGTGTCGATCTCCCAGCCACGATGAAGGTGGAGCATCGATTTTACCCACGAGGCGGCGGTGCGTCAGTTTTCAGCTGCAAAATGGGTGGTGCATCGAAAGTTTCCCCACATGGCGATCTTTATGTGGATTTCAGTCCTTTTCCACCAGCTGCACCTTTCAAGGGCCCAGAGACAGGCTAGGACAACACTTGGGAGGCAGGAGTCTCAGCAGAAAGCCCAAGTGCTGGCAGAGAGAAGTCTTTGTTGAGACTTCAACAGCAGGAGCAAGCTCAATTCAAGTCCTTGGTGATTCTTCACCAGTGGGAAGTCACACAAATGTCAGTGCATGTGTAGAACCACTGGGGAGTCAGCATAGGCTGACTGAATTCCAATCATTAATGGCTGAGATCCCAGCCTTGTTAATCCACAGACCACTGTCCTGACTAACTCAACATATGACATAGTTAGGTGCCTGTTGTAGCCACACAGGGGCAAGAACAAAGTGGAGCACCAGGGACTTGCAGCCTCCCAAACAAACGAGTGTTTCTGTTGCCATTCATACCCACACAGTGATGATGGAGAGTAGCCCTGCAAACTATGTCACACTGCAACAGTGGTACCCCGTGGTACAGTAGAGTATGTGACAGTAATGGCAAACATGAATGAGACAAATCTGTACAACATATCACTACACACTTTCAACCATAATGACCCTGACATTGTAACGTGTCAGGATTCAGGACAGTAAACAACCTAGCAGTACTATGTTGGCATAGGTAGTAAAACACCTATGACATACATATTTGATCTCCACATGTGTCACCACATACAGATTAAATAGGTGCCAGTGATGTGACTGCATATGCAATAGCCATATTCCAATATCTGCCCATGCTGTAAGATTGCAATGTGAATTTAATAACCCCTTCAGACACCACTCTCATAATGTGGTACCAAAATGCACTTACACTTGTTGCTACACACACAGGGCATATTACATATATCACAAACACTGGTGTACATGACATCACCAGCACCTGAGATGCATGGGTAACCACATGACACATGTGTACCTGAGCAACAAGACAGAATGTACAACTACAAACCACAGAGTCAACACACAATACTACATAACTAATCAGTGGAAATGTGATGTTAAAGCAGGTCAAGTACACTGCATACTCTCAGTCCAAATTGTAATGGCTGACACATGAAAGAGCATGTGTTGGAGCCAGGCCATCTCATATCATCCGTCATGGGTATGCCTAAACACTATTGTCACAGAGTTTACTATGTGGTACACCCACACATTCAGATACCTACACAAATCTACACCTAGGGCACACATGTGCCAAACATATGTGGACACATTGTTGGTACACATGCATATATATGCATGCTGTGCAAATGATTGCATGTTGTTGACTCCGTAACACACTTAATAATGGAACTGACCAATCACATCCTTACCACATTGCTGCATGGACTTTCACTTGTGGCCATACCCCATATGGCACATTGCAGCACAACCCATGTCATATGTTTGGCGAATCAGGGTGCAGTCAATGACAAAGCAACAAACCTCGCAAACAAGAAATGAGGCAAAAAATATGATGCAAATGGGTCAAAAACCTCCACAAACGTTAAGAAAATGACACATGGGCCCTTAGTGTGAATTCTACATTCACACTCCTCTTAATGCAGCTTTCTGTGAAATTGACAAATAGCCATCATGTGTCAATGTAAACAGCACATGTGCGTTATGCGTCTAAAAAAAACTACGCATATGCCTAATGAGTCAAATAAAAACACATATAACTGAAAAATTTGATGCACATACATAGGAAGTGTTGTAATAGGAAATCCTTTCTACAAGCATGGTACAGTGGCTGTAGTTTCACTTTCTCTTTACACTCTTTGCCTTTGTGACTGAGTGATTGTGTATTGGAGTTGGTCGATTTTTGAGTGTGATTGGAACTTTGTGGTGTCCCTTGTGCCGTGTCCTGTGTGATTTTGTGTGTATTTTGTCCTAGAAGTTGTAGTTTTTATCCAGTTTTGTAATTGTACTGTGGGATGTTTGTCTGGGGTTGTTAATTAGTTGGATAGTTGGTTTAAGTTAGTGTGGTTAAGTTTCCTTTTATTTGCATCATAATTTATTGGGGTGAGCTCATTACACCTCTTGGTGCCTTGCAGGACTAGCTTAAGTACTTGAGTTGTAAGTCTCGCAAAGCACCAGGGAAGTGTCATGTATTTGTTAAACAACTGCCCCTTACACCATGTTGCGCCATTTTATTCTAGGGGCTGGATTCATGAGAGGTTAGCACCACCCTTGCATCATCATGTGACGCATAAGTAGCACCAAATTAACATCAAACACATTTTTTTGTTTAGCGTTGCTTTTGCATCAGAAAATGACGCAAAGGTGACGCTCACTTCTCATTACACTGTTGTCCTCTTGGCCTCTTTGTGTCACTAGGCAAGGACATATAAGGGAGATTGAACATGAATTGGAAAGAGAATACTGGCAAGTTCCATGTTCAAGTATAAGTTCTGTCCCAGATAGCTTCTACTGCCCCTATACCACAGACATGTGCAGGGTCTGTTCCACTGGCCTACACCTCCTTACTGATATTATGAGGCTGCACTGCATCAACTCCATCTCTGCCACATCACTCCCTAACCTGCAACACCAGATGCATCTTCCCACCACAGAGCAAGTGTGTCTGTGTTGAGTGCTAGTTCTATGCCCATGTACTTCCCCCTCACTGGATTGACAATAGTGTACAGTGGGAACAATGACAGGCCACCTACTATTTGCAATACATACATGTCACAATGCAGTCAATGTGCAGGTCAGTAAACCGACTGCACGTGAGTCTACAGCGACAACAATTCCTTAAGTGTGTCTGTCTTGTGATGGCACACACAATTAACTCTGTTCATTGCAGGGGGATTAATGCAAATCCCCAGCTCCTTGCAATACCCACACAATCCCATGGTAGTAGCGTGTCTGTGAGCTATGATGATGACATAGTTGTTTCCTACATCTGTTTCAGGCAGAAATACCATGGGTGTGACAATGGTCCTGCCACTGTTACAACCATAGCATGGCCCTCAGATGGAAAACACATGATCAAACAGTCCCATTTGGCAATGGAGGTGTTGTGTTCACAGACAGCTGCATGACAATGCCACATATAAATGTTGCAGGGTGGAGCACCACAGGAGTCTCTGGCGCAGTGCTAGTGTTCAGATGTGTGGCTCTACCTCACCTGAGTGTGTATCATTGTGTGATCGTAGTGGTGTGTCTGTTGCACTGATTTCCATTTGGATGACTGACTCACTCCTCTTAATTAGTTCACACTGAAATTTGCTGTCTTCTTGCAGTGACTATAATTTGACACTAAGCATGGTTTACCATTCATGTCTTGGAGATGGACCAGCCCCCTACACTGTTGGTGAAGTGGCACGCTTTGAAGACCCTGATGCATCCAGTAAGTTTGAGAATGTGTGTCCTGTGAAGTAATCCAGTGTTTGGTGTGAGTGAGTCATGTGTTTTGAATACAATGTCAGGTGTGATAAACTGTCCAATGATCAGATATCAAAGTAGGCTAAATGGTGATATCATGGCCCATTTAAAAGTGCCCCAAGCACCACCAAAGGGTCACGTCTTGTGAGGCTTGTGGTGCGCAATGGCCAGCATCATGCATACAAGGTGGTGACAAGCCACATGTAGGACCATATGTAACTAGGAATGACAATGTGCAACGCTGTGAATAAATTGGCAGTGGCGCACTCCATCATTTTCACCACAAAGGGACGCGCCATATTTAATCATATACAGTGCACCCCTGGCATTGGGTTAGCCAAATTTGCTCTGACTGAGGTGCAAGTAGACTCCAATATCCTGGGCAGCATGATAAGCTGCAACGGGTGTTGCTGTGGCACAACCACAGCAACACCCATTGCATTTAGAAGCAGTCCCAGATTAACAGATTTGCTCACACCACAGTCAGTGCGAAATTCACCACACATGCCAAGGGGGGGCCTTAGCAATGCGCAATGAGGATGAATACTCTTATGTATCCTCCAATTGGGATCTTTCAATGGCTGATGCACTAGGCAGCACATATCTATTGTATGTCCACTTTCTCGGTTACTGTACTGTGTTGGAAGGTGTCCCTTCAGCCACATAATCAAACTCCTGCTCAACGCAGCCAACTATGCACCATGGGGCAAGGCTCCCTGGATTGACGTATGTACGCAATATGTGCCCAGGCATAGATGGAAACACGGGAGTGCACCATATTGATTTTTAATTGTTGCATCCCTGTATTGTCATTAAGGTGGAGGACTGGGCTGGCAATTGTCCCCCAGCATGACTATCCATCTTTTGCTTTCCATGTACGTTTCACTTTCGTGGAATGTCATTGGCTTGCATGCAGGTAAAGGCCCAGCGTGTGCTTGCATAGAACTGTGTGTGAAAGTATTATTTATCGCAGATCCCATATTGATGGGTGTCAACACCTGGACACATGAATGTAGATGTGATTGACCTGTGGATACCAGCTTCCTAGTTGGCACCCCCCCTAAGTTATGGTCCACTCCTTGACTCCATGTATGAGTGGTCAGGCCTAGGAGGATGACCAGGGCTGTTGAGATGATGGAAAGCATGGCCATCCCTTCTTAGGATCAGGGGGAGAAGAATACCAAATTTTTAGGAAGATGTGATGTTCACAGTGTAGGTGACAGTTATGTTGATCAGGGTTGCATGTGTAACTATCAGCTCTGACCCCTTATGGTTACCAACAGCATCCTCTTCTTCCAGTGACATGTCCAAGTTACTGGTGATGTATGGTTGGAAATAGACACAAATGAGGAGGAAATTTGGGGCTGATTAATGAAACGTTAGCTCCACCTTTGCATTCATTTTTGACGCAAAAGTGGCACAAACTTACTAAATATATGTTTATTTTGTAAGTTTGCATTACATTAGTGTCAAAAATGTGAAGCAAAGGTGGCGCTGAGGTAACATTTATCAGGGCATTTGTCTTTTCTTGAATGTGAGTTAGAGTGCATGTGTAATTAGATGTAGCAGTGTAAGCTAGTAATCTGTACAGACTTTACCCAATGCTGATACTGATGGTTGTTTGTCTTCATAATACAGCTGCCAACATGACAAATGAGGAGAGGCGTGAGTTTCAGAAGAGGGCAGTACTGTACCGCCACATACTGGCAGTGGAGCCTGGGTATAGACGTATGGGTTGGCACTTCCAGCCAGAGAAGGCTTCAGGGGAATGGCGGGCATTCTCACATGGGGCCCACACACTGACTAAAAAGGCTCAGCAAGTTTTATGCTCCTCAGCAGTGCAGGGAGGCATAGCTAGCACCACCCCAACCACATCAGCTACAGCAGTCACCACACCAGCGCAACAGCCCACACCACCTGCTACCATTGCAACCAACACAGTTGCTGCAGGATCTGCAGAGGGATGTGTCCCTCGTTCTTATATGTTTGGACAGGTTGGAGGCGGAAGTTGCAGGCAACAAGAAGTTATTAAAAACATCAAAAAGAAGATAAAAGAAAGGCCAAATTGTGACTGCTATGTGATTTGCCACCTCCTCCCAGTTCAGGCCCCTCCCTTACAATGTTATTTGATATTTTAATGTGGGTTTTAGGGGATTAGTGTTAGGTTAGTGTAGGTTTCTGGATTAGTTAGGTCAAGTGTTGTTGGGGGTGAGTTTTTTCCTTCTTATGTGTTTATTTGTGGGTGGTTGAGTGGGGGTCATGTTGGGGTAGTTATGTGTTTTATTTAAAAAAAATTATGAACAAAAAATAAAATAATGTAAAAAACTTTTTACAAAGAAATATATTTTTGTTTAGACTTAGTTAGCATATGTGTGGTATTATTATTTGTTGCCCTGCATGTGTTTTGTAACTTAAAGGGGATGGGGGGTGTTCAATGTTTAGAGTGTGGTGTTCAATGTGTAAGTTAAGTTTAGCATATGGTAGATAGCTTTAGTTGTTGGAGAAGCATAATTAGTGTAGGTTAGTTTAGGGTAGGGTAGGTTTTAGTTTTCTTTAGGTCACTGGAATTAATAATAACCTTTTGCATTTCCCCATACAATGTGTGAAATATACTTGAGTCTCAGAGTCCTCCCATGAGTGCACAGATCAAGTTGAGGGTTGGCCTAGGGATTCCATCCTGCCTTCAAATACCTCTCTTAACATGTGCATCACCTACTGACAACTGAGCTGTTGCAAGCAACATCACATCTACAAGTCCTTGCGTCTGCCATCCAGTGCACCCACCACTCATGATGACTATGTTTACATTGTATTGGACAGGTAGGACTGGTACTTCAGCTGTCAGTGTTGAGGTCCTATGTAGGAATGTTGGGAACTGTGACACATCTGACAACAGCCTAAATTGGAACTCTATCCTGCAAAACTGACTGGTGGACATCACTAATGAGGTTAGCTACCTCTGTATCACACCAATGAGTTCTTCTGGTACTCCCAGCTGGCAACATTGCCCTAGACTTGCTTTACAGCCACACCTGCCATATATAATGAGGGAAGCATACATGAGTTCTTTATTTATGACATACTCAGTGAATTGCCTGTAGGTGATGAGACCAGCATACACATTTGTCATGTTAGGAACCTTGTGTTGTAACTTTGAGTATCCACAGTCCTGCACTCTTGTACTGATATTCTGTGACCAAATACATGGATTCACACATTACAATCATTTAGCTAAGTTGATGGATCACAATACCCATAGACATGCTGACTGTGTACAAGGTATTTATTTACAAGTGTAAGTGTTGTAGTGAGATATTTATAATGTCAAGGTCACTGACCCCAATTGTGAAATCCATACATTTGTGACACACCACAAGCCCAGGGTTGAGAGTCATATCATAGGACATTGCTTGGGAGTAGTGTCTTTCAGTGCGGAGGAACAATATTTGCCAATTGGTAAGTGAGAGACAATTACAGTCCATAGCAGACAGGTCAACAGCATGTAGGTGAGAAGTGCACATATCCAACTGTGCTAACACTGGCATGATCTCAAGCACAGAACAAAGGAGAACACTGCCCATGCGGCAAAGGCTGGTGCTAGCGGGAACTCTCACAGGTTAAGGTGATCTGTTCCACATCTTCATCCTCCGATGTGTGTAGTGTCTCCTGTGCCCTTGATGGTGGTGGTGAGCAGGTACAGGGGGGCCACACACACTTGAGTGGTTGGAGATGTTGAATTCCAATTCCCGGCAGCTGCCATTTGTGGAACTGTAGTGTGGTCAGTTTTACGTATATTTTGCGCATTAGCTTCAGGCCTTAGGCCTCTGTGCACTTTGCCCTAAATATATTTTATTCATTTGCTAACAGCTTAGAGCCTCTGTGCACTTTGCTCTAAATGCTTTCTATTAGGCTTTGTACTGTTATTTTACAGAATAGCCAGTTCTACGGTGTTGTTTTTTATTCATATCACACTGTTTTGCCTACTTCAGCACTGGAGTTGTTCATAACATATTCACTCTGTGCTTTAGTCAAGGATACAGTCTGGTACATTGCCGATAGACGTGGTAGGAGTCTAGACTTGCCATTCCTGCGTAGGAACATTTTGTGATCACGATGACATGTTAGTTATAAAATCACTTCCTTGTCCCAATACAGGCAAGAGGGAGATTCCGACCAGGGAACCACAACTAGACGCTGACTGCCTCGTTGCAGATGCTGAACCAGATCACAGGCCTTTGCTCAGGTATGAGTGTGTCCGTCTCCCTAGTGATACAGAAAGGCAAGCTGAAAGCTTAACATGCTGTGCTCTAAATAGAACAAGCAGAGGGAGAGTAGAAACGGTTAGGAATTATGATAGCTTTATTTCTATGTTTTACTCTCCTGGTTACTATATCAATCCTACTATGTTGTATTGTTCTGGTTATTGCGGCTCACGCCTTAATATCTAAAATACAGTCGTTTTATTAAAACATTATATAAAACTTATACTGTCTTTGTCATTTGTATATGAGACCATATAGTGAATGAGAGATTTGGTTTGGATCTGAGTGACCACGACTTCCCTGAGAAGTTCCAAAGATGTCATGCGCTCGGCTGCCCAATCATTTCTTCCCCGTGGGAGAAATGAGGCACTGCTAGTTAGCCGGAGCAACAACCGGATTTAGGGTGACAGAGTTCCTTACACGTGGGTCAGACTCAGTCCCCCACACCGTTATCGATCCTGCTGCCTAGAAATCCAGTAGTCTCATTTAGGATAATGAGAGCCCACGCGACAGAACAACATATGGCATCACTGCAGCAAGGAGGAGCTACTAATTTTTCAGCATAGCAGCAACATCCTGGTGATAGGCAGCCATGTCTGTCCTGAGGGAGGCCACTTCACGCTGCATGGAGTCCAGCTTGTTCTTAATCATGCTGATGCCAGTTTTGGAGGGCAGTTTTTGTGGCCTCTCCTTCATGGCAGCAGGTATGTCCCTCAGACACTGCTGGATGTCATGCAGTGGGGAGTGTGTGCCTCATTTGACAGCTGTTTGTTCATTAGCTGTCACAAGGCACATGTGCATTCCCACAAGGCTGGCTGCCACAGTCTCCATTCCCACCAGCACCTGGTTGGCCAGCTCCTGCTGGATTTCTACCAGATGCTTGCCCCTGGAATCCTCAGAGTCCCCAACTGTGTCGGTGCTGGCAGGTTGTGCTATTGGGATGTTGGTTGGGGCATATGGGATGGCTGCTACATTGGTTGTCCTCCTTGCAACTGGAGGTGGTGTCTGGAGGGATACCAGGACATCTTGGCTGATGGTTGTCAGCGGCTCATCCAGGTCATCGGGGACCTCCAGGACAGGCAGATCAGGAAGGAGAGCCATCATCCTCTGCACTAAGATGTTATAAAATCAATCTTTCTATGTTGTGGCAGTTGACATGTCACGTCACTGACTTGTTATTGGAGGCTCAGTGACAACTTATAGCCCAAACATTGTTCCTGTACATAATGGGTGCAATTTATCAGCCCTTTGCCTCACTGAGTGCCACATTAAGGGAAGCTCAGGTGGCGCAATAGGCTGCGTCATATTTACTAGGTGTGATGTATTTCCCTTTTGTGGCTTGATAACATCTTGGTATTGTGGACCCTTCCTACGCATCCATTTGCATGTTAGAGCCTTGCAATAGGTGTTGCAGTGGTCAAGGCACAGCAACACACATTGCAATAAGCCCCTGTCCCAGTTTTACATGTTTTACATACACCAGGGGGCACCAAACCCTTACACCACCCGAGGGATTGCATTACCAAAGTGCTATATTGTTGCACCTTTGATTGCTCCTCATGTTGATGCATGCGTATTTGCACTGCATTGCACAGCAAACATGGACCTAGTAGATTGCCATTTCAGTTTCTGGTTGTTGCGGAAAGTACCCCTTCCTACACAACTATGATTCCCCCCTCAATGCAGCAATACTTGCACTATGGTGAAAGAGATGCAGCATTGTGGCAGTGCAGATTATTTAACAAAGACACAAAGGTGGACCCAGGGATGGCCACCATGGGTATTATTTGTTGATGTGTACATAATTTTCTACATGACAGTGCCTGATGCCACAAAATAACGGACATAGCCAGTTGACTGATGTTGAACTTAAATCATGGCATCAAGCTAGTTTGATGTAGATTTTGCAGCTAGTTGTACTGGTGCATGCATGGACTGTCATAAAACGTTTGGCAGTCCTATGACCACCTGACTGTCATTGTTAATATGACCACCCCCAACAGCGCTGGTGGTAGTGGCACATGTTGTCCACAGGGAATGTCCCATGGGCCGATGGCTTGGCAGGTTGCCTGTGAAACCTCTATGCAAAGGTTGGTGGTAATGTGGTGTGCCCCTGGTTGCCTCTGCACAGCCTATGCACCTGGCATGGGCAGTGCAGGGGGTCCCATACCCAGGCCATTTGCAGTGCTATCAGCAGCGTATCTTATCACACACAATGCACCCCAAGATTGGGAATGACTCTTTTTGATCCATCAACAATGTAGTGGTAACTGCCCCACAGAGCTGACATGAGCAGGCAGATTTCCACCTGTCATGCCAGCGTGTAACTCATGCTGCTGAACGCAAAGGGTACACTGTACTAGCAGTCTTACCAACGCCAGACTTTCCCATGCACCATCCCACGCCCACCAATATGAAATTGTACACCATGATGTTCACAGATATACACCATATGTTGTGTTTGTGTCGTTATTTCCCCTGTCCTACGTGTCTCATATGGTTGTGTCAGAGTAGTTGTGGACTCAGCCTGTATGTGTTGTGACCTACAGATTTTCTCTATTTTCTCTAGTGGCACAGTTCTGATCAGTGTCAATATGTGTGGCTCCACACTACACCAGTTTAGTTACACACTGGATAGTGCCATGTTTCCTGTGATACAGGACTACCCTGCTATTCCCCAGTGCCTGTCCAGATTACTTTTCCATGCACCCAGAGAGGCATCCTTACTGCATGATAGAGAAGTGGCTGCCTTATGAGGATATGTTGTTTATGTGCGGGGTGATGGAACTTCAGTAATGTTGGCTAAGGTTGCATTTTATTATGTTTTGTAAAATGCAGCGCACTTGTGTTTTGCAATTGGACAAGGCAGTTGTGAGTTTCTGAAAGGGACATCACCATGACCTAACCCAAGGAATAGTATTGACTGACTTCCTAGTTTCTGATGTCTTGGTCGTGTTGGTAGGGTTTGTTTGACTATATGCAACGGATGTTGTGATGACACAACCACAGGCACAGTTATTAGACATGCCTTTCTTCCTATGTGCTGCATATGTACATGTTGGTATGTAGCCTTGGTGATTAACATAGGTCCAGGATGTGTATGTGTTGTGGTGCATGGCATAACCAAGGCGTATGTACATGTGTTCCTCATGTTTGAATGTTGCAACTTGATTTGTGTGCAATGTGTCCATCTGTGCTCCTTTCACATGCATTGAGTGTGTCCTATGTGCCTCCCCCTTGTTGCATTTGACAACTTTGCATTAATTTCCCCCCTGAAACTTACCCTGCATTTGTGGTGGTTCCTGGTAGCCTGCGCTGTCCTGCGATTCCACTGACCAGTTCCTCCTCGATGACCGGTGCAACCATCTCCTCCATCTCATCCAGGTCCTCTTGTGGTGCTGGATTTCCACCTTCAGTTTGCATTGGTGCCTTCCTGTTCCTTGCCATTTTTTCCTTTGTCCTTCACTTGCAATCATGCCAGCATTTCTTGTACTCGGTTATGGTTCTCCTCACCTCTGCCACACTGTTAATCTTGTCAACTTTCTGCTACCATATTCCCTTTCTGCTGCAAAAAGGGAAATTTGAAGGTGAGGAATAGTTGTTGTTGGTGCTCCGTCACCTCTCTCACAATAATTTCATACTCCTCCTAACTGAAACAAAACTTGCGCTTTTTCTTCTCCCTCCCCTGGGAATTGTGTGTGTCCGCCTGGCTAGCTCCTGGTTGTATGGGGTCACCCTGGGGTTTCTCCTGGCCTGCTGGTTGCATTTTGCCTCTCCTTTGCAAAGTTTCCTGCATTAGCATTTGAAGTTGACACTTATGCGAGGTTAAAATGGTGCATATCCATTTGTGACATATTTACGTGCCGTAAAACAGGTTAAAGTCTATTTTGCAGCGTTAACGTCACTTTGCCTTATGACACTTTGCCTTGACTCAAGCCTGTTTTTAGCACCATTCTGCATCATAGTATAAATATGACACCTGGATGGGGTTAAAAAATGGCGCAAGCCAGCACTAAACGTTTTGACCAAAACTGCATTTGCACGCGGAGTGGACTGCTGGGAGGACATTTTCTGCTCTATGAGGCAGCTCTGATGACCATCGGCAGGCACCGGAGAATGGCGGATGCAGAACGACACACACACCTCTGCTGCTCTTATGTTCTGCAAGCAGCAGGGATGTTCAAAGCAATCCATTCTCTTTACTGCCATCTACAAACTGAGATGATTTGGCCCTTGATGGGCTATGGGCTATTGGCTATATGGGAGGCAGACTTGAATGTTCCTTTCCTGGAGAGGGCCTGGGAGGTTATAGTGGAGAGAATTTCCAGAGTCTCCAGAAATGCTAGATTTAAAATTATAAGCTTCTATATCTTGCACAGAGCATGCCTGCACCCAGAGAGGATTAATAGACATTTTAATACAGTGGGGGCCTCTTGCTCCAGATGCAGGGATGTGGGAGCCTCATTCCTACATGTGATTTGCCATGCCCAGTTTTGGTCCCATACTGGACTGAGGTTACGAAACACGTGGCAGCAGTCACTGAAAAGCTGCACCCACCCATTGCTTATTGCATTGGTTTCCCTATATAGCCAAGAATAAGGTAACTAGCAAGTTCCATGTACTGGGATTATTATTGGTTAACATAAAAATAACTAGAAAATGGAAAGGTCCCAAGGGTCCTACCTTACACTCCTGGAAACAAGTTAGAGTTAGAGAGATGGGTGGAGTGTGAGGGAGTACTACTGCATAGGGAGATGCACAAGGTGATAGGTTGAATGGAGACAGTCCAGGCTTGGGAGCTGCTGGTTGCTTCTCTGAAGGACCCAGTAGTACAAACAGGAGGGCATGATAATGCAGATCGCTTCAGTTTAAACCTGGGAACACAGTAAAGAGCCCTGTTAGCATTAGCCAATGTATCCATTAACTTCTCTGATAACTAATTCTATTTCCACACCGACCCAGTGGGGGGGCGGGGATGAACAATGCTGACAGTTGAGTGTTTTGTTATGAACTCGCCTGATATATCTTCTTGACTTAAGGATGGTAAATATGGTAGTCCACTTTATTTTCTTTGCTCAAATTTAGAAGATCATTGCACGGCATTGTATGGGATTGGGACTGTCTTATAATGTTGTTTATCAAAAAACCAATAAAGTCTGTTTAAGAACAAATCTTACTGATTTCAATGTCTTTTCTCCCTTTGGTGTATTTCCTTAATCTGAAGTTCCACTGATTTTGTCTAAACATTTCATGAATGGTTGGGCTGTCTAACCTTGTAAACAAAGTTTCTTACCTCTACTTCAGGGAAAAAAACTGGGGCACATTGGATGGGGGTCTCGCAACGTGCTCGTGAGCCATCACAGGTGACCCCATTGAGCATGGGAGACATGTCACATCAATCAGTGGACCAAGTCCATTATGTTTCTGGTTCGAACCAAAAGAATTCATAGGGGTCATGGCTGGCAAAGTAATACTCAGAAGGTGAATTAATTGCTGATACTGGATTTGGAATCTGGGGACCACTATCGTTATTACCCTGGGCATACAATTGTACTACTGGACCTATGGTTACAGGAATTGTTAAGGCTTCAGGACCTGACAAAGTCAATTGACTTTGCAGGAACATTAATCCGTTACTCTGGCCAGTCAATACTTTACCAAAAGCTTGATTTGACTGATTAGAGGCAATATTCTGTGGTGTCATTACTGGGGAATATATAGGCATGGTCTGTTCTAGGTTCACAATTTGTGCAGGAATTTGGACATTCGATGTGGACTAAAACTGAGTCATTCCTGGATTCTGAATTTGCTGTGGCATAACTGGAACTGGAACATTCTGAACTGTGTTCACATTTGGAATTGTCAGATAAATCTCTGACACCTATACAACTTTAGCAATAGACACATTTGGAATTATCTAAACCTGGCTTTCTAGAACTGGGGCTGTGGCAACACTCTGGGCTACAGTTTGGTTTACTGATTTGTGAGAAAACAGGGCTGATTGCAGAGGCCCCATAACTTTTTGCCCCCATTTTCCACTTTTTGCTGGTGTTTTCCTGACTTTAAAGGTGCCCTGGGTACTGCTAACCAGTCCCAGGGCCTGTGCTCTGTGTAAAATGGATATGCAAATTAGGCTAATTATAATTGGCTAAGTTAACCTACCTATAAGTCCCTAGTATATGGTAGGGCATGTAGGTTTAGGGACCACAGCATAGGTGGTGCACCCCTAGGTGCATTGCTGAGGTGCCCAGTGTCATTTTAAAAGCAAGCCTGCCTTGCTGGCTGCTTTTAAATTAAAGTTATATGCAAATTCGACTTTGGAATTAAAGGTACTTCCAAAGTCTTAAACTACCTTATTTTTACATATAAGTCACCCCTAAGGTGTGCCCTATGTGCCCCTAGGGCTGGGTGCCATGTAACTATAAGCAGGGACTTTATAAAAATAGATTTATAAGCCCTGGTGAGGTAAAAACAGCCAAATTCGTTTTTCCCTCATGGAAGTAAATGGCCTTCATAGGCTAGAATGGGCAGACTTTATTTAAAATTTTAAAGTCTCCTTAAATGTTACATACCAAGAATTTGGTATCAAATTAATTGTTGTAATAAATCCCACAACTTCCAGTTGTTGGATTTAATATAACTTGTTCAGGTAAAAAGTTTAGACTTTACCTAAAAAGTTGCCAATTTCAGCTCTGCATTGTTTTTGCTGCTGTGCTCTGATTGGCCAGCCTGCAGCAGCTTCTGCCAGGCTGCCTTGATGAGGTGTGAAGTGGCCAGGCTTCACACAAAGGAATGTGCTTGGGGGAGAGAATCTCCCCTCAGCAGATGGTGAGGCAGGAAGGGGGAGGGCTGCCAAACTGGTCTTCAAAGGCAGAGAAGGACATTTGCAGCACCCAGCAACACCCCCACATCCTGCAACCCCAGACAGCTAGGTGCCCCCTTGATTAGATTAGGAGAGGGGAGGAGAGGGGGGTGTTTATGATTTTTAGCCACACCAGTGGGTGGGCTCAGCCAGATGTAACCTCCAAAAATCAGATTCAGCCATGTTGGATTTTTAGAGACTGTTGCCTTTTGGGATGGATTTTTGCCACACTTCCCAGGAAGTGGTCATCACAGGGGGACGACCCTGTACCTGATTGGAGAACCAGGGCCCCCTGCTTTTCACCCAGGAGCAAGGATAAAACTGGCAGACCTGCCCCCACACCTCAGATCCCCTCCAGAATTCAACAAGAAAGGAACTAAAGAAGAAGAAGGACTGCCCTGCTGGACCCCTGGCCTGCACCTGGACCCTGCACTCAGAAGGACTGCACCAGCTGCACACTTGGGCTTTACCACAAGAGGGACTTTGCCTGGCTTTAACTGGTTCAAGGAGGGACTCCCTGTTTGCTACAGGTGAAAAATTGCTAAACCAGAGTCCCCTGCACCAACTCCTGAAGAAAGCGACCAGCTGACCACTGTCCAGTGGCCAAAAAGGAGTTTGCGCCAGGTGCATTCTGGGAGTTGAAGTCCGCACCCCCCAAGGACCATCACAGAACTTCTGGACCCTTGGGGTGAGCTGTGGACCCCAAAAGAACCTTAAAAGAACATCTGGGTGAAGCCCCAGAAGTTTGGAAAAGATTTGAGAATTTTTGGAAAAAAGCTCCAGAGAGGGACCGACCCGCCGCGGAAATTCTAGCCGGCTTGCCTCAACCGCGACCCGGCCTGACTTCGTGGTTCGTCCCGGTAAAGAAAAACATTCAAAAAAGAGACTAAGTCTGAACGTAAAAAGTTGACCGGGACCTCCCAGCCATCGTATCCGAGAAGGGCTCCATGGACGTCGGATCAAGATCCAGGTTTACCCCGGTCGAAGGATTTTCATCTCGAAAAAACGACTAAGTCCGAAGGTAAAAGTCTCCACCGAGGAAAGCCACATCGCGTATCCGGACAAGGGCTCCAGGAGGTCGGATTCAACTGGCAGGTTCGTCCCGGTGAAGAAAAACTTCAAAATAAAGACTAAGTCAGAAGGTAACTTTTTAACCGAGGCCTCCCACGACCTGTAGCCGAGCAGGGCTCCATTGCGGTTGGCCTGAAAGTTTGACTTTGCCCCGGTCGAGGTGCAACCAGATGACCCGATTGGTGCTTTTTGTTTCTATGCGCTAGAAAAGTAATAATTCTTTAAAAATTCATATCTCCGGTTCCCCTGAACCGATTTTAATCGTTTTTGTGTCATTTTAAAGATAAAAATATGAACTATTTTTATAAATTGGTTTTGGATTTTTAAACTGTTTCCTGTGTTTTATTTAATTACTGTTTTGTGATATTTGAATGCTTTACACTTTGTCTCCTAAGTTAAGCCTTGACGCTCGTTGCCAAGCTACCAAGGGTTGAGCTGGGATTAATTTACTGAGACCTAACTGTACCTATGTGGAGGTTAGTGGCTTGTTGCTAGGTGTAGGTACCTACCTGCCCTACCAATAACCCATTTTCCAACATGATTCAACTGGATTGTATGTGGGGGACGATTCTGCAACAACCCAGTTCTAAACTCATCATCTGAATCACTCTCAGTCTTTGCTATTCTTTTATTTTCATCCAATTTCTGTTCTGTATCTTCTTCAGATTTCTTTTTGGCTTTGGGCTTAACACTTTCATCACCTTTCTGAGTAATTGCTGGAAATAACTGCACTCTGTGTAATGTATCTGTTCTCCTTATCTGCTCTGCAACCTACCTAGCTTCTGCTAACATCTTTTCTGTTTTCCTCATTCTCCTTTCAGATTTCTGAGCTTCCTATTGTCTCACAGCTAGTTCCCTAATGGCAAGTGTTTAAAATTGTGCAGGTTCAGTAAGAGGCTTTGATTCATACATCACACTCCTCAGATTCTCTAAAATTCTCAAATTAAAAGTTCTATAACCAGGAAAAGCTATATTGTCTTCCTTTTCCATTAATTTGCACAATTAATTCACCAAAATACATGCTGAAACTCTTTTCTCTTCCATTACCCCAAATACTGGTGTACCCTCAGGTGGAGTAGGCTCACCCTCTATAACTGGAATAAAGACAGCTCCTCTCAACACACTCCTTAAAGCTTTCAAAAACGTCATGTTTACACAAATCTGATTCACAAACACAAAAACTATGACACTAGGAAGTAATTTTCAATCCCACAATCCTATTTAGGAGCTGTTCTCGATCTATATCAGTGCAGTCTTGTCCAATAATCTGTACGCAGCTTTTCACACCAACCAACCAATCTCAGCACGGTCCAAATGACATCAAACTCACTCTGTTCAACAGGTGCGACTCACTTCAGAGCCGTCTCATACACCTCTCATGCAAAACTTAAATGCAAAATATTGTGAGCACAAAAACCAAACCCTGTATGCTCTCTGCAGGTAGGACTCAAACACTTCGGAAGCCTTTACGGAAATTTTGACTGTGGCCTGTCACATAAACAGCTCCTGGCTGCGGCGTTCTCACAAATATAAGTAAGATTCAACCCACAAACCTCCCTTCTATTAGAACAGATCCCTCATGTGCACCCATGATTCACCTAATACCAACCAACAACACACACTTTCAAGGGAAATCTATTCATGCTGTCGAGAACACTCAATCGACCAACACTTTTACCTGCAGACAATAAATTAACCAAGTGTCTAAATACGCTTGTCCTCACAGGACCTGTTACAAACAACAAACACATGGGCAGTTCTTGAGCACAAAGCACCACATTTACTTGGTGTATGCCAACTTCCCTACTTTCATACCTGGAGAACGCAAACGTCCTACTCAGTTACCTTGGAGTGTGCAAACTCCCTACTCTACTTCATACATCACATTTTACTGCTACTTAGTCAAAGCACTGGAAGCCCAAACCCTACTCAAAACACATACCGCACACTTGTGAAACAATGCTGAGATTTCATCAACCCTTACACTACTCCAACTCACGATGTCGTCAAATTCTGACTCTACTCCCCACAAGACATAACCGTCCTTTGCTACCAAGAAACTGCGGGTGAGACACCATCAATGCCAACATCTCACCCCCTGAGGTCAACTGAATCTTTGGACTTGTGAAGAAGGTAGTAGTCAGATCAATGACATTATACCATAAACAATTTAGACACAATGAATAATTCAACTCTAAATCAAACTCCAAACTGAATATAATTTCAAAGCTTTATTACAATCCCAAAATCAATGTCACATAAATGGTGCACAAAACCAAGTTATAACCATACATTAACCACTTCGCTGCCAGGCCTTTTCCCCCTCCTGTGACAGGCCTTTTTTTGCCTATTTGGGGCAGTTCGCGCTTAGGCCCGCATAACTTTTTGTCCACATAAGCTAACCAAGCCAAATTTGCGTCCTTTTTTTCCAACATCCTAGGGATTCTGGAGGTACCCAGACTTTGTGGGTTCCCCTGAAAGAGGCCAAGAAATTGGCCAAAATACAGGGAAAATTTTGTTTTTTTCAAAAAAATTGGAAAAAGTGGCTGCAGAAGAAGGCTTGTGGTTTTTCCCCTGAAAATGGCATCAACAAAGGGTTTGCGGTGCTAAACTCAGCAGCTTCCCAGCTTTCAGGAACAGGCAGACTTGAATCAGAAAACCCAATTTTTCAACACAATTTTGGCATTTTTCTGGGACATACCCCATTTTTGCAATTTTTTGTGCTTTCAGCCTCCTTCCAGTCAGTGACAGAAATGGGCATGAAACCAATGCTGGATCCCAGAAACCTAAACATTTCTGAAACCTAGACAAAATTCTGAATTCAGCAAGGGGTCATTTGTGTAGATACTACAAGGGTTTCCTACAGAAAATAACAACTGAAAAAGAAAAATATTGAAATTTAGGTGAAAAAAACATAAATGTTTCTCTACGTTTTACTCTGTAACTTTTCCCTGCAATGTCAGATTATCGAAAGCTATATACCGTTACGTCTGCTGGACTCCTCTGGTTGCGGGGATATATAGGGCTTGTAGGTTCATCAAGAACCCGAGGAACCCAGAGCCAATAAATGAGCTGCACCCTGACGTGCGTTTTCATTCTATACCGGGTATACAGCAATTCATTTGCTGAAATATAAAGAGTAAAAAATTGCTATCAAGAAAACCTTTGTATTTCCAAAAAGGGCACAAGATAAGGTGTTGAGGAGCAGTGGTTATTTGCACATCTCTGAATTCCGGGGTGACCATACTAGCATGTGAATTACAGGGCTTTTCTCAAATAGATGTCTTTTTTACACACTCTCCTATATTTGGAAGGAAAAAATGTAGAGAAAGACAAGGGGCAATAACACTTGTTTTGCTAATCTATGTTCCCCTAAGTCTCCCGATAAAAATGATACCTCACTTGTGTGGGTAGGCCTAGCGCCCGCGACAGGAAACGCCCCAAAGCGCAACGTGGACACATCCACATTTTTGGAAGACAACAGAGGTGTTTTTTGCGAAGTGCCTACCTGTAGATTTTGGCCTCTAGCTCAGCCGGCACCTAGGGAAACCTACCAAACCTGTGCATTTCTGAAAACTAGAGACCTAGGGGAATCCAAGGAGGGGTGACTTGCGGGGCTCGGACCAGGTTCTGTTACCCAGAATCCTTTGCAAACCTCAAAATTTGGCTAAAAAAACACATGTTCCTCACATTTCTGTGGCAGAAAGATCTGGAATCTGAGAGGAGCCACAAATTTCCTTTCACCCAGCGTTCCCCCAAGTCTCCCGATAAAAATGATACCTCACTTGTGTGGGTAGTCCTAGCGCCCGCAACAGGAAACGCCCCAAAGCGCAACGTGGACACATCCAAATTTTTGGAAGACAACAGAGGTGATTTTTGCGAAGTGCCTACCTGTAGATTTTGGCCTCTAGCTCAGCCAGCACCTAGGGAAACCTACCAATCCTGTGCATTTCTGAAAACTAGAGACCTAGGGGAATCCAAGGAGGGGTCACTTGCGGGGCTCAGACCAGGTTCTGTTACCCAGAATCCTTTGCAAACCTCAAAATTTGGCTAAAAAAACACATGTTCCTCACATTTCTGTGTCTGAAAGTTCTAGAATCTGAGAGGAGCCACAAATTTCCTTCCACCCAGCTTTGCCCCAAGTCTCCCGATAAAAATGATACCTCACTTGTGTGGGTAGGCCTAGTGCCGGCGACAGGAAACACCCCAAAGCGCAACATGGACACATCCTAAATTTTGGAAAAAAACAGAGGTGTTTTTTGCGAAGTGCCTACCTGCAGATTTTGGCCTCTAGCTCAGCCGTCACCTAGGTAAACCTACCAAACCTGTGCATTTCTGAAGACTAGAGACCTAGGGGAATCCAAGGAGGGGTGACTTGCGGGGCTCGGACCAGGTTCTGTTACCCAGAATCCTTTGCAAACCTCAAAATTTGGCTAAAAAAACACATGTTCCTCACATTTCTGTGGCAGAAAGTTCTGGAATCTGAGAGGAGCTACAAATTTCCTTCCACCCAGCGTTCCCCCAAGTCTCCCGATAAAAATGATACCTCACTTGCGTGGGTAGGCCTAGCGCCGGCGACAGGAAACACCCCAAAGCGCAACGTGGACACATCCTAAATTTTGGAAAAAAACAGAGGTGTTTTTTGCGAAGTGCCTACCTGTAGATTTTGGCCTCTAGCTCAGCCGGCACCTAGGGAAACCTACCAAACCTGTGCATTTCTGAAAACTAGAGACCTAGGGGAATCCAAGGAGGGGTGACTTGCGGGGCTCAGACCAGGTTCTGTTACCCAGAATCCTTTGCAAACCTCAAAATTTGGCTAAAAAAAACACATGTTCCTCACATTTCTGTGGCAGAAAGTTCTAGAATCTGAGAGGAGCTACAAATTTCCTTCCACCCAGCGTTCCCCCAAGTCTTCCGATAAAAATGATACCTCACTTGCGTGGGTAGGCCTAGCGCCGGCGACAGGAAACACCCCAAAGCGCAACGTGGACACAGCCTAAATTTTGGAAAAAAACAGAGGTGTTTTTTGCGAAGTGCCTACCTGTAGATTTTGGCCTCTAGCTCAGCCGGCACCTAGGGAAACCTACCAAACCCGTGCATTTCTGAAAACTAGAGACCTAGGGGAATCCAAGGAGGGGTGACTTGCGAGGCTCGGACCAGGTTCTGTTACCCAGAATCCTTTGCAAACCTCAAAATTTGGCTAAAAAAACACATGTTCCTCACATTTCTGTGTCAGAAAGTTCTGGAATCTGAGAGGAGCTACAAATTTCCTTCCACCCAGCGTTCCCCCAAGTCTCCCGATAAAAATGATACCTCACTTGTGTGGGTAGGCCTAGTGCCGGCGACAGGAAACACCCCAAAGCGCAACGTGGACACATCCTAAATTTTGGAAAAAAACAGAGGTGTTTTTTGCGAAGTGCCTACCTGTAGAGTTTGGCCTCTAGCTCAGCCGGCACCAAGGGAAACCTACCAAACCTGTGCATTTCTGAAAACTAGAGACCTAGGGAAATCCAAGGAGGGGTGACTTGCGGGGCTAGGACCAGGTTCTGTTACCCAGAATCCTTTGCAAACCTCAAAATTTGGCTAAAAAAACACATGTTCCTCATATTTCGGTGACAGAAAGTTCTGGAATCTAAGAGGAGCCACAAATTTCCTTCCACCCAGCATTCCCCCAAGTCTCCCGATAAAAATGATACCTCACTTGTGTGGGTAGGCCTAGCGCCCGCGACAGGAAATGGCCCAAAACACAACCTGGACACATCACATTTTTTCATAGAAAACAGGGCCTACCTGTGGATTTTGGCCTCTAGCTCAGTCTGCACCTGGGGAAACCTACCAAACCAGCGCATTTATGAAAACTAGAAACCCAGGGGAATCCAAGATGGGGTGAATTGTGGGGCTCTGACCAGGTTCTGTTACCCAGAATCCTTTGCAAACCTCAAAATTTGGCTAAAAAAACATGTTTTCCTCACATTTCAGTGACAGAAAGTTCTGGAATCTGAGAGGAGCCACAAATTTCCTTCCACCTAGCGTTCCCCCAAGTCTCCCGATAAAAATGATACCTCACTGGTGTGGGTAGGCCTAGCGCCCGCGACAGGAAATGGCCCAAAACACAACGTGGACACATCACATTTTTTCATAGAAAACAGTGCCTACCTGTGGATTTTGGCCTCTAGCTCAGCCGGGCCCAGGGGGGGCAGAAATGGCCTAAAATAAATTTGTCCCCCAACCCCCCTGCCCCCCCAGGAGCGACCCTTGCCTATGGGGTCGCCCCCCCTTGCGTGACATTGGTGCCAAAAAAAAAATCCCCGGTGCCTAGTGGTTTCTGCCCCCCTTGGGGCAGATTGACCTACAATCGGCCAATCTGCCCCCAAGGGGGGCAGAAATGGTCTAAATACAATTTGCCCCCCAGGGGAGCGACCCTTGCCTAATGGGTCGCTCCCCATCTCTACAAAAACAAACAAACAAACAAAAAAAACAATTTGCCCTGGTGCCTAGAGGTTTCTGCCCCCCCGGGGGCAGATCGGCCTAATACCAATAGGCCGATCTGCCCCCGGGGGGGCAGAAATGGCCTAAAATAAATTTGCCCCCCCAACCCCCCCGGGGAGCGACCCTTGCCTGCAAGGTCGCTCCCCTTGCGTGACGGTGCAAAAAAAAGATCCCTGGTGCCTAGTGGTTACTGCCCCCCTTGGGGGCAGATTGACCTACAATCGGCCAATCTGCCTCCAAGGGGGGCAGAAATGGTCTAAATACAATTTGCCCCCCAGGGGAGCGACCCTTGCCTAATGCGTCGCTCCCCATCTCTAAAAAAACAAACAAAAAAAAACCCACACAAAAAAAATTTTGCCCTGGCGCCTAAAGGTTTCTGCCCCCCCGGGGGCAGATCGGCCTAATACCAATAGGCCGATCTGCCCCCAGGGGGGCAGAAATGGCCTAAAATAAATTTGCCCCCCCACCCCACCCGGGGAGCGACCCTTGCCTGCAAGGTCGCTCCCCTTTCTTGACTGCGCAAAAAAAAGATCCCTTGTGCCTAGTGGTTTCTGCCCCCCTTGGGGGCAGATTGACCTACAATCGGCCAATCTGCCCCCAAGGGGGGCAGAAATGGTCTAAATACAATTTGCCCCCCAGGGGAGCGACCCTTGCCTAATGCGTCGCTCCCCATCTCTAAAAAAACAAACAAACAAAAAAAAAAACACAAAAAAAAAATTTGCCCTGGCGCCTAAAGGTTTCTGCCGCCCCCGGGGGCAAATCGGCCTAATACCAATAGGCCGATCTGCCCCCAGGGGGGGCAGAAATGGCCTAAAATAAATTTGCCCCCCTCAACCCCCCCCGGGGAGCGACCCTTGCCTACAAGGTCGCTCCCCTTTCTTGACTGCGCAAAAAAAAGATCCCTTGTGCCTAGTGGTTTCTGCCCCCCTTGGGGGCAGATTGACCTACAATCGGCCAATCTGCCCCCAAGGGGGGCAGAAATGGTCTAAATACAATTTGCCCCCCAGGGGAGCGACCCTTGCCTAATGCGTCGCTCCCCATCTCTAAAAAACAAACAAACAAAAAAAAAAACACAAAAAAACTATTTGCCCAGGCGCCTAGAGGTTTCTGCCCCCCCTGTGGGCAGATTGGCCTAATACTAATAGGCCGATCTGCCCCCAGGGGGGGCAGAAATGGCCTAAAATAAATTTGCCCCCCTCAACCCCCCCCGGGGAGCGACCCTTGCCTACAAGGTCGCTCCCCTTGCGTGACGGCGCAATAAAAAGATCCCTGGTGCCTAGTGGTTTCTTCCCCCCTTGGGGGCAGATTGACCTAAAATCGGCCGATCTGCCCCCAAAGCGGGCAGAAATGGCCTAAATACAATTTGCCCCTCCAGGGGAGCGACCCTTGCCTAAGGGGACGCTCCCCATCTGTAAAACACAACAACAACAAAAATCCCTGGTGCCTAGTGGTTTCTGCCCCCCGTGGGGGCAGATCGGCCTAATAAAAATAGGCTGATCTGCCCCCATGGGGGGCAGAAATGGCCTCAAATAAATTTGCCCCCCAAGGGAACGACCCTTGCCTAAGGGGTCGCTCCCCTTACGTGAAAAACAAACAAACAAAAAAAACTCCCTGGTGTCTAGTGGTTTCTGCCCCCCTTGGGGGCAGATTGGCCTCATAAAAATAAGCCAATCTGCCCCCAAAGGGGGCAGAAATGGCCTAAATATAATTTCCCCCTATGGGAGCGACCCTTGCCTAAGGGGTCGCATCCCACACCTAAAAAACAAAAGAAAACAAATAAAAAAACAAACAAAAAAAAAGTATCCCTGGTGTCTAGAGGTTTCTGCCCCCACTGGGGGCAGATCGGCCTAATAATAGGCCGATCTGCCCCCTGGGGGGGCAGAAAAGGCCTTAAAAAAAAATGACCCCCTGGGAGCGACCCTTGCCCAAGGGGTCGCTCCCTTCTGTTAATTTCATAGAAGAAAAAAAAAATCCCTGGTGTCTAGTGGGGTTTCAAAGGGAAGGAAATACATTTCCTTCCCTTTGAAGCCCCTCCGGGCCTCCCCCAAGTGATCGAAAGAGAAATGCTGAGCATTTCTCTTTCGATCGCGCTGGAAGCTCTGCTTTCAGCGCGATGGGGGAGGTTGTGTGATTGTCAGTGCGCGCTCGCGCGCTGACGTCACAGGGGGGGTGGGGGGGGGGGTCGGGGGTTGAAGGGGAAGGGATTCCCCTGTCAGCCCTGACCTAGGGGGGTGGGGGGGCGGCCCTCGGGAGGAGCGCTAGCGCTTCTCCCGAGGGCAGCATTCAGGACGTAATGGTTACGTCCATGGCGCCACACGGGCGCTGCCATGGACGTAACCATTACGTCCGTGGCGGGGAAGGGGTTAAAAGCATAGGCTGACTGAAATGTCTGGAAATACTCATCCTGCTAAACATCAATATTACTAGACACTCCAAAAGAATAATGTAGATTAGCAACAACACAATATGAACATTATTGTTAGAATTTAAAACAGATGATGGTGACATCAGTAAATCATCAAAATACAGTTTTCACAATCAATTTCAGAGCTGGGCCATTCCTAACACTAATCAGAATTGACACTTGCATGTGTGGGAATGGGTTAACACATGCAGGCAAAAATAAAAGAAGGCCAAAATAATTTGGAAAACTTCTAACTAAGGTAAGTAACTATAACAATATGCTTGTGTAAGTAACTAGGCGAAAAGGAAACAGGAAACCACATTTAGTTAAACATCTCCTCATGGGACAGCAGACAGGATGATTCATAAGGAACGATCACCTACTTCCAGCGTCTATTGACAGCAGCTTCAGGATGGTGCAGATCATGAGCTGCACATAGGACAGATCAGCAGTTCAGAATTAGTTGACCTTGTTAGCACTGAACTACATAACAGAATAAGACAATTAAGACTATGATGAGAAAACTCATAAGGGGACTTAGAGAAGTGAATTTGATAGCAGACTAAAGAAACATAGCGCTGACTCTCAAGAGATCCCAGGACGTACTAACTTCAGTTTCAAAGATCTCACTAATTAAAATAACCAAAATCCATTTGATTTGTCCTTCAGGTGGGCACATTCTGGGTGGCAGTTTTAGCATCCATTCATTTCAGATAGCACCGCCAAGTTCAGTTACATTTGGAAATCTCAGCAAATGTCCACTGTTTCCTACTATGTCTTCACATTGTTCTGCCAAACTATTACATTTTCTAATAATTTTAAACTTACAGGTCCTTTCCCAGGGCACACAATAAACTAAGCTAATATTCTTTCACTTGAGTGCAGTAGTATCATTCCCCCCCAAAAAAATACAGTGCACATGAAACAAACAAAGATGACAAGGGCAATTGGAAGGACTTCTCAATTTTGACAAGTAATATTCCTCCAGATCACCCCCCTAATCTAAAGGGATGAATTCAACTTTTTAGATTAATTAAAAAAAAAAATGCATATATATATATATATATATATATATATATATATATATATACACACATACACACACACACACCTAGTGGCGATCACCACTATGTATTTATAGTTAGGATCTAGTTTTTATAGAAAGAGCTATTTTTTGCTTGCCTATATCTTTGGGGCCACTTGACAAATCTTCATGAAAAATTCTAAAACAATTAGACAGTCACCTGAGCTGCTTTCTGGAAAGTTTCAGTCTGATCCCTGAAGCGGGAGCCAAGATAAAGGGAGGTGCAATTTAGAGTGTTTCCAATGTTAATTCCCATTGGAAAAATTGAACTTCGCTATTGTCAAAGCCACTTAGTGGAATTACACCAAATTTGGCAGAAAGGAAGATCTTGGTCCAGAGAGAACCATGTTTATTAGTTGGTGTAAATTCGTTCAGTAGTTTTCAGAAATTGAAGAAAAGTCAAATTTGTATATATAGGGACACAAAGGGTTTGCGATCCCTTCCGATTTCCTGATGAGATCTAATTGGTTGCCAACACTTCAAACCAGGAAGTCTTGGCAGCAATCTTGAGACTTGGATTGAGCAGGGGGCCAGGGGCCCTTAGCTCTGGTACTGAGGTCCCGCAGGGACCCCCAAGACCAAGAAAAGCAATTTTCATTGTGATTTGCGTGGATCCGGCAAAAAAAAGAAAAAATTAAGTGCAGGCTCCCACACTTCCTCTTTTTCAAGCCTCTGGGTGTGCCAAGTCCTGGGGGCAATGATTATTGAAGTGAGGGGGCCCCACACCCCCCGCAGCCCGAAGGACCACCACCAACCCAGGGCTTATCTCAGTTTAAATGTGGGAGGGGCTTCCCAGCCTTCACCCCATAGCTCTGGGGACTGCCACTTTCTCAAGGCATTAATTAAAATGAATGTGAGGGGCTACCAGCCCCCCCAATAGCCCTGGGGACCACCACCTCCCTGGGGCATTCATTTGATTGTGTTGGGGGGCAATAAGCCTCCCCCCCACAGCCCCGGGACAACACCTCCCCAGGACATATTTTAAAAAAAAGATCAGGGGTCCGTTTTGGATCCCCATAGCCTCAGGGACAACCACCTCCCAGGGGCATTTATTTGAATCTGTGTGGGGGTGGCTGCGAGGCCCCCTGCAGCCCTGGGGACCACCACCTTCCTGGGCCAAACTGCAAAAAATAGAAAGAGGGTCGGTTTCAGACCGCCTGCAGTCCTGGGAACCACCAGCTCCCTGGGACTCTTTTTTACTGGAGGAAAGCTGTGTGGCCCCCCTCGAGGAACCAGTAATGACCCTGGGAACATCCAAACACCCAGGGCTGGCTCCTATGTCCCAGGGTGCCCACTCCTGGGACATACCTGTTTGCTGTGGCTTGCTGGCAGCTTTGAAGCACAGATGCAGGCAGGCAGACAGAGAAAACTGCTTTCACAGAGAGGAAGCTGGTTTAGCAGCTCTCTCTGTGACAGCAATGCTGCCTCCCACAGGCGGGGGAGCGGTCCCCAACATTCTAGGGGGCACCCAGGTCACATGGCCGGGCCCTGGGGATGGGGTCCCAGTGCCGAGATTGGCCCTGGAAAGGAGGGCCACAGGCCTCCCTTAAAAAAAAAAAAAAACTAGACTGGGCCCTGGGGGATTGGGTCCCTGGGGCCAAGATCAGCCTAAGGAGGAGGGCCAAGTGTCCCCCCTCCCCAAAAAGAAATTAGACCAGACCTCAGGGGACGGGATCCTCGGGCCCTTGCCATCCACTGCTAATTACCCCAGATATTACAGCACTCATGACAACTTCTATAACATCATCACAAATAAAAATGAAATGTTAGAGCTCAAATTATTGAAGGAAAAAACTGTACATAGCGGGGCACGAGTTATAGTTACCTTAGGGTTTGAGTTATAGTTACTTGAAAGAACTCTAACTAGAACTGCTTAATTTCGATGTTTTTCTCCGAGTACATTCAGAACCTAACTATACCATCCATGTAACTTTTGGTTTTTGAAGTGAATTTCAATGTTTGTTTTTATTCTATTCCCGAACTTCCATGTCCCTGTAACCTCAGTTTTTTTCTTCTTAAAGTATCAACTTCAATAGCCAGAAGTACTATTGCTAATTTACTTTAGTCAAAAACAAGAAGATTCAAAGAGAGCTACAATTGTGGACTTGAGAGACGTGTGTAGATTAGAAAAAATGCAAAGTAGTTGTTTAAATGCCCAACTCCAAATAAGTTGGTGACTTGTAGTCTGCTTTACTAAACACATGGTGGGTGCAGCAAAATGTTGTTATTATTAGAGGGATCAGCCGGGTACATGCAGATAGTTGCCTGGAATTGGTGGTACAAGAAGAATTAGTTAATTTCCCTTCTTAGGTAATGGCATACCCCTGCACCAGCATATGTTCCACACACTTGTTCTGCATGTACCATGTTCCTTACCTTGACTCTTCAATATTGGTATTTTATTTTTGCATTCAATAGGCCATCTCTTCTATAAGAAGAATACCCCATAGCACTCCTGCTTTGTGGTTCAGCCCTGCGCTCAGGACAGATAGTACCAGAAGGTAGGACATAATTTAAAACACTGTGCCTAAAAATCAGCATTTAATAAATATCCATGAAGTCTAAGTGCAATACCCCTACCCTGGCCATAAAGTATTTCCCTGCCAAGAGTTACAAATGAAGCACTGCTCTAATGATTGAACTCTATCGGGCTCTTTTAACTATCCTGCGATTATGGGGGAGAGTATAACTTTCTTTCAAACCCACGCCAAATATCACCTTTCTGCCTCAAAAACAGAACAAACCGTGAGTGGCAAAAGCTATGTCAGACTGTATGAAAAGTTAGGGATTAGTTGACCTATGGCAAGAAAGATATGCTGAAAAGCAGGAATATTCTTACTGTTCAGGCTACTATAACTCTGCCACGAGATTGAATTATTTCTCATTCTCTCAAGAGTTGAAGTTAAGCAGTTACGCACATTTTCTGAATAGCTTTTCAGATCACTCCCTGGTAAAGATGGAAGTTGCAGGAATCAAGGTAGAGAGGCCCGGTGGTAGATGGGATTTTAATAAAGGAAATCTCAAACATGAAGAATGGTGTAAGTTTACAAATTGTGAGATAATAAGCTATTTTGAGCTGAACAAGGATACTGCCAGTGTAGATAACATCTGGAACACATTCAAGGCAACTATTCATGGCCTTATAACCTCGAGACGGGATTGTGCAGAGAAAGCAGCTTTTAGCCTGCAGGACAGGAATGGAATCAGCTCTTCTCCAAGCAAGTTTGGCATATTCCTATAGTAGAAACCTACACAATGAATTGGAGCTTAGGCAGCCGAGACAGTACATTCAAGATTACTACTATGAGCGAAGGTACATTACCAATGCAGATTAATTTCAAAAGACCTACAAGGTAAGTGAACACGCAGGTACGTTTTTAGCTTGGCCAATTCGAAAATGCCAGGTGCAGAGTATGGGCACTTCTATTTTTAATGCTGAAACATCTACTCACCTTGTAGATGCTGCTCTGATTCAAGAAAGATTTTTGAAGCATTATGAAGTACTATATTGTGCGCAACAACCAGTTGATATTCCTTTTCTCAAGCGTTTTTTAACCCAGCTAGCCCTTCCAAAGCATTATGCTAGTCACATTCAAGCCCTGCTAGCTAAAATCTCTCTCGAGAAAATCGACGTGGTGGTGAGGTCATTAGCGAATGGGAAGGCTTCAGCAAAGATGGTCTACCAGCTGAGTTTTTAAAGAAATTTGCACTGGTTTTAAACCCAGAACTTTTAAAACTTGCTAATTATATCCTTGAGGAGGGTGAGATCATGGCATCATTTTGTACTGCGATAGTGGTCAGTTTTAAAAAAAACTAAAATAAAAGAGAATGTTAAGTCATGTAGGCCCATTAGTCTTTTAAAAGTGGATTATAAAATCCTCAGAAAGTTTCTGGCCAATTGCATGAGCAAAATATTAGGTTATATTATTCATCTGGACCAGTGCTGTTTAATTCCTACTACGCAGTTGTTTTCTAATCTGATTTTTTTTTTTGTGGAAGCATTAGACAATTTTTTACAAAATAGAGCTCCCGTCCAGGTTCTTTCATTAGACGGAGAGACGGAATTTGATCTAGTGCGTTGGGAAAGTCTTTTCATTATTCTGAAGGAGTTTGCGTTACCTGAGAGATTTATTCAAATTATATCTCATTTTTATAAGGGGCAACAATCCATATAATCATTAACTATCACAATATCGGGGTCTGCAAAGTTACCAGGGGCAGGAGGAAAGTATGTTCCCGGTCACCTGTTCTTGTTGCACTGTTCATAGAGCCCTTAGTAATAGCAGTGCAGACTGATACCAGCATTGGGCCACCAATAAGCAGCATGACAACCATTAAAATATACGGCAATTATATAGCTCTATTTCTGAAGCCAGGTATAGCTAATCTAAAATGTTTTTTTGAAGTATTTCAAGAGTTTCAAGAACAGGGTGGGAACAAGATCAACAAGTTGAAAACTGAGGGGCATATTTATACTCCGTTTGCGCCGAATTTGCGTCTTTTTTTTTGACGCAAATTCGGCGCAAAACTAACGCCATATTTATACTTTGGCGTTAGACGCGTCTAGCGCCAAAGTATGAGGAAAGAGCGTCATTTTTTTGCGTGAACGCCTTCCTTGCGTTAATGAGATGCAAGGTAGGCGTTCCCGTCTAAAAAAATGACTGCGCCGCAAATGCGTCGTATTTATACTCCCGGGCAAAAATGACGCCCGGGAGTGGGCGGGGCAAAAACCCCCGCATTTGCGCCGGATTTTAGCGCCTGGGTCAGGGCAGGCGTTAAGGGACCTGTGGGCTCAAAATGAGCCCACAGCTGCCCTCCCATGCCCCCAGGGACCCCCCCTGCCACCCTTGCCCACCCCAGGAGGACACCCAAGGCTGGAGGGACCCACCCCAGGGACATTCAGGTAAGTTCAGGTAAGTATAATTTTTTTTTTTGGCATAGGGGGGCCTGATTTGTGCCCCCCTACATGCCTCAATGCCCAATGACCATGCCCAGGGGACATAAGTCCCCTGGGCATGGCCATTGGGCAAGGGGGCATGACTCCTGTCTTTACTAAGACAGGAGTCATGTAAATGGCGTCTGGGCGTCGTTAAAAATGGCGCAAATCGGGTGGAGGCAATTTTTTGCGTCAACCTGACTTGCACCATTTTTAAGACGCCCTAGCGCCATTTTTCCCAACGCCGGCGCTGCCTGGTGTACGTGGTTTTTTTCCGCGCACACCAGGCAGCGCCGGTCTGCTTGCGCCGGCTAACGCCATTCAATAAATACGGCGCCCGTATGGCGCTTCAGAATGGCGTTAGCCGGCGCAACATTTTTTGACGCTAAACTGCGTTAGCGCAGTTTAGCGTCAAAAAGTATAAATACGGGCCTGAGATTTTATTATGCAACTGCACAACTGCGCAACTGAACACTCAACACTTTACCAGTAGAACTTCACCCCTTAGTCAATCCAAGGCCTAAAAAAATTTAGTAGTATATGTTACACAATACGTCAATGACCTGTGTGCATACAGTTATATTCCTCTAGTTTGTAAGAGTATGGCTCTTTTTACTAAATGGAACAATCTACCTCTGCTCTGTTTCAAATGTCAATCTTACTTTTGTGCATTGTTATTTTTGCAGCTATTCCATATGCTCTCCAGATTAATTTTTAAGGAACTGGAGCAAATGTTCTCTGCTTTTATCTGGGCGAATAAAATGCCTGGATTAGCAATGGATTCATCATCATCAAAATACCTTTATTCGGTCTAGATTTAGTCCATAAAAGTACAATGAAAACAACATTACATACAAAATGTACAAAATAGCAGATAGCATGAGCTATTACAGCCGTGTCCTCAATATAATTGTGCAAAATATCTAAAAGCCTTCCTAATATATTACATCAAGACCAATATAATCATGATCAAACATCATTAAAAACACAATTTTAGCCGAATCACCTCAAATAAACACATTCCAATTCCATCTACATAAAGTGCAGTGTTCATTTAGTTGGACAATGGCACATAAATGTAGAAATAAAACAAAATTAGGCAACATTAAAAGCACAATTTTGACAAAATCCACTCACAGAAAATACATTCCAGTTCTGTCTACATAAAGTGCAATGTGCAATTAGTTGGGAAATAGAACATACATGTAGATATGAAACAATATTAAGAAATCAAATCTCATTACCGCAGGCCCTCCATAATTTTATTTGCCGATCTAATAAAGCTCACGTCAGCATAACAGTTTTCCGGTAAAGCAGCAGATTGCAAATACCTCAAAATGTCTTTACATGTGGAAAATGCATCTGTTTAAAAATAGGGCAAAGAAAATGAGCCCGAAATACAGAACATAATTTGCAAAAAAGCATAAAATGTACTGTAGATTGGATTAAGATTTTATCGTATGGGCAAGAAGAACTGGTGGTTGTTATGGTCCCAACCACTGGAAAGGGTACCAAATGATGGATTAGATGAAGCCTTTAGCCTTGTTATGTAAAATCTGTGCTGGGAATTGGTTAGCCATAACAAATACGTGTTCACCCCTGAAATGTTGTCCAGCTGCATTCAATTCAATGCATACAATTCATTACAGAAACCATGTTAAGGGTCCTTAATATACACCCTTCCTCCCTATGAGATAGAAAACGTTTTTTATCACATTCTTTAGTTTGAATGCAACTCTCTCCAGGGCAGTCAAAAAGGGTATTTAATTCAAGGTCATGAAAGTTATTTTTAACATATGCCAACCAGGGGATGATTTGCCAATTGTCCAGTTCTAATCAGTCTGCTAAAACTAAACGGGAAAATGCAACCTTTGGTGTGGCCCAAATTTTGATCCATAATAACAACGGGGAAACGCTCACAAGGTCCTCAATATAGTCTATTCCTGATTCAAAGTGGAGAATCAGACTAGCTGTACCTTGAGGAGAAGAGCAACCCCACACGCCTTCACTATAGGTCCCAAGGGAGATACATTTGCTTTTATACAACTGAATAAATTCTCTATAGGGTTTACAACCAAGCTTGTTAGCAAACCTAAAAAAAGCATCAGATGCTGCCCCCATTTTATGTGCTCATTGGCAGATCAGCCTCTCCCAAGACCCAGAGGCATCAAACAGGATACCCAAATAGTTAAAGAAAGGTACTTTTATTAATTGGGTTCCTCCTATCTGAAAAGCCTTTGATTTTGTGGATTTGGGGCCACTTGTCAATATAAATGATTTTTGGAATTTGACCCTAAAATGTATTTTGGTCATAAAATTATAAAATCCATTCAACACATTTTGTAAATCATTAGCAGTTAATGCTAGAATGCAGCATCATCTGCATCAAGGAGGACCAGGACTGCTTGTGGGCCGAGACGTGGAATGTACAAACTAAATTAATCTAAATAAGTGCCTAGTGAGTAGATACAATAAAATAAAAATGGAGCGAGGAAACAACCTTATCTTACCCTTTAGACACACTGTGGGGGCTTGTGCATTCCCCGGAAAGTGTATAACATACCTTTGTAGTTGTGTCTGGATGCAGTCTTTGTACCAGATCAACCAATGCAAGATTAATACTGGCCTGATCCATTAGGTCCCATAAATTCGCACAGTCCACTAAGTCAAAAGCACGGAAGAGGTCCATAAATCCCATGTGAAGAGCAACTCTCCAGGCTTTCACATACTTGCCGCAAATAAGATTTAAATTAACTGACTGCTCTACTGTCCCTAGACTGGGTCTTAAGTCATATTGTAACAGAGAAAAAAAAGTGGTGGCTTCTGCCCAGATTTCTAGTTTATCAAGGATTACCCAGCCAAGAATCTTTACTGTGGAGTATAATAGGGAGATCGGATGATAACAGGTAGGCGAACTCCAATCTCCTTTTTTAAAAATCAGGACAATAATGGCTTTTTTCCATGAATCCCTCAGGTTGCCTTTAATGGCTGCCCTTAGGACATTAGTCAATAATGGGGCTCAAAGCTCAGTGTTATGATTAAATAAATTAATTGGGATCCCATCTGAGCCTGGAGCCTTGCCACTGGCACCACTCTGAATTATGTTAATTACAGAGGATGGAACCATTCCTCTCCAGCAGAAGTAGACGGAAAGACTGCAACTTCCCTTTGGGTAGAAAAAGCTTCCCCAGATTTAAAAATATCAGAGAAATGGTCAGTCCAGTCCTGACTACTAATGTAACACTCAATTCCAAAGGAAGAATCGTTAGTAAAAAATCAGCGATTAACAGTCTCCCAAAAGAGTTTACCATCTTTTAGTTTGTCCGCTCTATCTAGATATTCCCAAGCCTTGCTCCTCAGATCACACATGTCATCTTTAATAAGGCCTGTTTATAGGCCCTTCTGGAGCTAGTTATGACCTCGTGTTTATGTGGTACGTGCAGAGTAGACTTTTTTAGGGCTTTGAGCGCCTTAGTGTACTCATCATTAAACCCGGATTTAATTGGGCTCTCTTTTATATGCTTTTTAGAGGTTAATTGACTTACTACCTCACGACTGATGTTACAAAAACTCTTAAGGATGTCTTCTGAGGGTCTATCTAATGATCGGCAGCAGAGAAAGTCAGATTCCGCATTTGTACTTCAAATATCAGACAATTTATCCAGGTTAACATTATTCCATTTTAGAAGAACCCCTTTATTTTTTGTGTGAGTGATAGGGGGACAAATAGATCTTGCTGGTGTTAGAGAATAATTACCACTCAGAACAACATGAATAGGGTTATGAGCACTAAACAGCAGCTGACGAACTCTAAGTAACTCAAATTGTACACCAAGTTAGAAGATATCAAAACAAAGTTGATCGTACTGCCTCTACCACTCCCTGTAAAAGTAGGGGCCTAGTGTCATCTTTATCCATTAAATCTTAAGTGTTGACCAGGCTATAAGACCAGATTAATCTATTTATAGCTTTCCCACATGCAGAATGGAAAAAGTGGGCACTAAGATTCTCTCGTAGGTCAGAAAAACAACAAACATGCTCCCCACTGAACTGACATTTCACA